>NW_021270720.1:0-960 GCF_002162155.2 Triticum dicoccoides
CTTCGCGACCCCAAAACAGTGAGTAATAGTCAATGATACGGGCCAGAATCGGCTAAAACAGTGAGTGTTCATGACCGGCACATAAGCGCAACTTGGGGTTCAACAACTATGGAAATCACTTTGGGACCCTAAAACGGTGAGTAATAGTCCAAGAAACGGATCAGAATCGGCCAAAACTATGAGTGTTAATGACTGACACATAAGCACACCTTGGGGTTCAACAACTATGGAAATCGCTTTGGGACCCCAAAACGGTGTGTAATAGTACAAGAAACGGGCCAGAATTGGCCAAAACTGTGATTGTTAATGACCGAAACATAAGCGCACCTTGGGGTTCAACAACTATGGGAATCGCTTCGGGACCCCAAAACGGTGAGTAATAGTCCAAGAAACGGGCCAGACTCGGCCAAAATTGCAAGTGTTGATGACCGACACGTAAACGCACCCCAGGGTTCGTTAATCGTGGAAATCACTCCGGGACTCCAAAACAGTGAGTAATAGTCCATGAAACGGGCCAGAATCGGCCAAAACTATGAGTGCTGATGACCGACACATAAGCGCACGTTGGGGTTCAACAATTATAGAAATCGCTTCAGGACCCGAAAACGGTGAGTAGTACTCCACGAAACGGGCCAGAATAGTCAAAAACTGTGAGTGTTGATGACCGACACATAAGCGTAACTTGGGGTTCAACAAATATGGAAATCCCTCTAAGACCCCAAAACGGTGAGTAATAGTCCAAGAAATGGGCCAGAATTGGCCAAACTGCGATTGTTGATGACCGACGCGTAAGCGCACCTTGGGGTTCAACAACTATGGAAATCGTTGCAGGACCCCAAAACGGTGAGTAATAGTCCAAGAAACGGGCTAGAATCGGCCAAAACTATGAGTGTTGATGACCGACACATAAGCGCACATTGGGGTTCAACAACTATGGAAATCACCTCGGGACCCCAAAAC
>NW_021270720.1:1518-3071 GCF_002162155.2 Triticum dicoccoides
ATGACCGACACAAAAGCGCAGGTTGGGGTTCAACAACTATGGAAATCGCTTCGGGGCCCCAAAACGGCGAGTAATAGTCCAAGAAACGGGCCAGAATCGGCCAAAACTGCGAGTGTTGATGACCGACACGTAAACGCACCCTAGGGTTTGTTAATCGTGGAAATCGCTTTGGGACCCCAAAACAGTGAGTAATAGTCCAAGAAACAGGCCAGAGTCGGCCAAAACTATGAGTGCTGATGACCGACACATAAGCGCACGTTGGGGTTCAACAACTATGGAAATCGCTTCAGGACCCCAAAACAGTGAGTAATAGTCCACGAAACGGGCCAGAATCGTCCAAAACTATGAGTGTTGATGACTGACACATAAGCGTAACTTGGGGTTCAACAACTATGGAAATCTCTCTAAGACCCCAAAACGAAGAGTAATAGAACAAGAAATGGGCCAGAATCGGCCAAAACTGCGATTGTTGATGACCGACACGTAAGCGAACCTTGGGGTTCAACAACCATGGAAATCGCTTCGGTACCCCAAAACAGTGAGTAATAGCCCATGAAATGGGTCAGATCGACAAAAACCGCGAGTGTTGATGACCGACACGTAAACGCGCCCGGTGTTCGTTATCCATGGAAATCGCTTCGCGACCCCAAAACAGTGAGTAATAGTCAGTGATACGGGCCAGAATCGGCTAAAACAGTGAGTGTTCATGACCGGCACATAAGCGCAACTTGGGGTTCAACAACTATGGAGATCGCTTTGGGACCCTAAAACGGTGAGTAATAGTCCAAGAAACGGGCCAGAATCGGCCAAAACTATGAGTGTTAATGACTGACACATAAGCACACCTTGGGGTTCAACAACTATGGAAATCGCTTTGGGACCCCGAAACGGTGTGTAATAGTACAAGAAACGGGCCAGAATTGGCCAAAACTGTGATTGTTAATGACCGAAACATAAGCGCACCTTGGGGTTCAACAACTATGGGAATCGCTTCGGGACCCCAAAACGGCGAGTAATAGTCCAAGAAACGGGCCAGACTCGGCCAAAATTGCAAGTGTTGATGACCGACACGTAAACGCACCCTAGGGTTCGTTAATCGTGGAAATCACTCCGGGACTCCAAAACAGTGAGTAATAGTCCATGAAACGGGCCAGAATCGGCCAAAACTATGAGTGCTGATGACCGACACATAAGCGCACGTTGGGGTTCAACAATTATGGAAATCGCTTCAGGACCCGAAAACGGTGAGTAGTACTCCACGAAATGGGCTAGAATAGTCAAAAACTGTGAGTGTTGATGACCGACACATAAGCTTAACTTGGGGTTCAACAAATATGGAAATGTCTCTAAGACCCCAAAACAGTGAGTAATAGTCCAAGAAATAGGCCAGAATCGGCCAAAACTGCGATTGTTGATGACCGACACGTAAGCGCACCTTGGGGTTCAACAACTATGGAAATCGTTTCAGGACCCCAAAACGGTGAGTAATAGTCCAAGAAACGGGCTAGAATCGGCCAAAACTATGAGTGTTGATGACCGACACATAAGCGCAC
>NW_021270720.1:8998-9343 GCF_002162155.2 Triticum dicoccoides
GTTGGGGTTCAACAATTATGGAAATCGCTTCCGGACCCCAAAACAGTGAGTAATAGTCCACGAAACGGGCCAGAATCGTCCAAAACTATGAGTGTTGATGACCGACACATAAGTGTAACTTGGGGTTCAACAAATATGGAAATCGCTCTAAGACCCCAAAACGGTGAGTAATAGTGCAAGAAATGGGCCAGAATTGGCCAAACTGCGATTGTTGATGACCGACGCGTAAGCGCACCTTGGGGTTCAACAACTATGGAAATCGTTGCAGGACCCCAAAACGGTGAGTAATAGTCCAAGAAACGGGCTAGAATCGGCCAAAACTATGAGTGTTGATGACCGACACAT
>NW_021270720.1:10067-11320 GCF_002162155.2 Triticum dicoccoides
CGTTGGGGTTCAACAACTATGGAAATCGCTTCAGGACCCCAAAACAGTGAGTAATAGTCCACGAAACGGGCCAGAATTGACCAAAACTGTGAGTGTTGATGACTGACACATAAGCGTAACTTGGGGTTCAACAACTATGGAAATCGCTCTATGACCCCAAAACGAAGAGTAATAGAACAAGAAATGGGCCAGAATCGGCCAAAACTGCGATTGTTGATGACCGACACGTAAGCGAACCTTGGGGTTCAACAACCATGGAAATTGCTTCGGTACCCCAAAACGGTGAGTAATAGCCCACGAAATGGGTCACATCGACAAAAACCGCGAGTGTTGATGACCGACACGTAAACGCGCCCGGGGTTCGTTATCCATGGAAATCGCTTCGCGACCCCAAAACAGTGAGTAATAGTCAATGATACGGGCCAGAATCGGCTAAAACAGTGAGTGTTCATGACCGGCACATAAGCGCAACTTGGGGTTCAACAACTATGGAAATCACTTTGGGACCCTAAAACGGTGAGTAATAGTCCAAGAAACGGATCAGAATCGGCCAAAACTATGAGTGTTAATGACTGACACATAAGCACACCTTGGGGTTCAACAACTATGGAAATCGCTTTGGGACCCCAAAACGGTGTGTAATAGTACAAGAAACGGGCCAGAATTGGCCAAAACTGTGATTGTTAATGACCGAAACATAAGCGCACCTTGGGGTTCAACAACTATGGGAATCGCTTCGGGACCCCAAAACGGTGAGTAATAGTCCAAGAAACGGGCCAGACTCGGCCAAAATTGCAAGTGTTGATGACCGACACGTAAACGCACCCCAGGGTTCGTTAATCGTGGAAATCACTCCGGGACTCCAAAACAGTGAGTAATAGTCCATGAAACGGGCCAGAATCGGCCAAAACTATGAGTGCTGATGACCGACACATAAGCGCACGTTGGGGTTCAACAATTATAGAAATCGCTTCAGGACCCGAAAACGGTGAGTAGTACTCCACGAAATGGGCCAGAATAGTCAAAAACTGTGAGTGTTGATGACCGACACATAAGCGTAACTTGGGGTTCAACAAATATGGAAATCGCTCTAAGACCCCAAAACGGTGAGTAATAGTCCAAGAAATAGGCCCGAATCGGCCAAAACTGCAATTGTTGATGACCGACACGTAAGCGCACCTTGGGGTTCAACAACTATGGAAATCGTTTCAGGACCCCAAAACGGTGAGTAATAGTCCAAGAAACGGGCTACA
>NW_021270720.1:11955-12276 GCF_002162155.2 Triticum dicoccoides
AAACGGGCCAGAATCGGCCAAAACTATGAGTGCTGATGACCGACACATAAGCGCACGTTGGGGTTCAACAATTATGGAAATCGCTTCAGGACCCCAAAACGGTGAGTAGTAGTCCACGAAACGGGCCAGAATCGTCCAAAACTGTGAGTGTTGATGACCGACACATAAGCGTAACTTGGGGTTCAACAAATATGGAAATCGCTCTAAGACCCCAAAACGGTGAGTAATAGTCCAAGAAATGGGCCAGAATTGGCCAAAACTGCGATTGTTGATGACCAACGCGTAAGCGCACCTTGGGGTTCAACAACTATGGAAATCGTT
>NW_021270720.1:13253-16120 GCF_002162155.2 Triticum dicoccoides
TTAGGACCCCAAAACAAAGAGTAATAGCCCAAGAAATGGGCCAGAATCGGCCAAAACTGTGATTGTTGATGACCGACACGTAAGCGCACCTTGGGGTTCAACAACCATGGAAATCGCTTCGGGACCCCAAAACGGTGAGTAATAGCCCACGAAATGGGTCAGATCGACAAAAACCGCGAGTGTTGATGACCGACACGTAAACACGCCCGGGGTTCGTTAACCATGGAAATCGCTTCGCGACCCCAAAACAGTGAGTAATAGTCAATGAAACGGGACAGAATCGGCTAAAACAGTGAGTGTTCATGACCGGCACATAAGCGCAACTTGGGGTTCATAAACTATGGAAATCGCTTTGGGACCCTAAAACGGTGAGTAATAGTCCAAGAAACGGGCCCGAATCGGCCAAAACTGTGAGTGTTAATGACTGACACATAAGCACACCTTGGGGTTCAACAACTATGGAAATCGCTTTGGGACCCCAAAACGGTGAGTAATAGTACAAGAAACGGGCCAGAATTGGCCAAAACTGTGAGTGTTAATGACCGAAACATAAGCGCACCTTGGTGTTCAACAACTATGGGAATCGCTTCGGGACCCCAAAACGGTGAGTAATAGTCCAAGAAATGGGCCAGACTCGGCCAAAATTGCGAGTGTTGATGACCGACACGTAAACGCACCCCAGGGTTCGTTAATCGTGGAAATCACTCCGGGACTCCAAAACAGTGAGTAATAGTCCATGAAACGGGCCAGAATCGGCCAAAACTATGAGTGCTGATGACCGACACATAGGCGCATGTTGGGGTTCAACAATTATGGAAATCGCTTTAGGACCCCAAAACGGTGAGTAGTAGACCACGAAATGGGCCAGAATCGTCCAAAACTATGAGTGTTGATGACCGACACATAAGCGCACGTTGGGGTTCAACGACTATGGAAATCACCTTGGGACACCAAAACAGTGAGTAATAGTCCAAGAAACGGGCCAGAATCGGCCAAAACTATGAGTGTTGATGACCGACACAAAAGCACATGTTGGGGTTCAACAACTATGGAAATCGCTTCGGGGCCCCAAAACGGCGAGTAATAGTCCAAGAAACGGTTCAGATTTGGCCAAAACTGTCAGTTTTAATGATCGACACATAAGCGCACCTTGCGGTTCAACAACTATGCAAATCGCTTCGGGACCCCAAAACAGTGAGTAATAGTCGAAGAAACAGGCCAGAATCGGCCAAAACTACGAGTGTTGATGACCGAGACATAAACGCACCCCAGGGTTCGTTAATGGTGGAAATCACTCTGGGACGCCAAAAAAGTGAGTAATAGTCCAAGAAACGGGCCAGAATCGGCCAAAACTATGAGTGCTGATGACCGACACACAAGCGCATGTTGGGGTTCAACAACTATGGATATCGCTTCAGGACCCCAAAACAGTGAGTAATAGTCCATGTAACGGGCCAGAATCGTCCAAAACTGTGAGTGTTGATGACCGACACATAAGTGTAATTTGGGGTTCAACAACTATGGAAATCGCTCTAAGACCCCAAAACGAAGAGTAATAGTCCAAGAAATGGGCCAGAATGGGCCGAAACTGCGATTGTTGATGACCGACACGTAAGCGCACCTTGGGGTTCAACAACCATGGAAATCGCTTCGGGACCCCAAAATGGTGAGTAATAGCCCACGAAATGGGTCAGATCGACAAAAACCGCGAGTGTTGATGACCGACACGTAAACACGCCCGGAGTTCGTTAACCATGGAAATCGCTTCGCGACCCCAAAACAGTGAGTAATAATCAATGAAACGGGCCAGAATCGGCTAAAACAGTCAGTGTTCATGACCGGCACATAAGCGCAAATTGGGGTTCAACAACTATGGAAATCGCTTTGGGACCCTAAAACGGTGAGTAATAGTCCAAGAAACGGGCCAGAATCGGCCAAAACTGTGAGTGTTAATGACTGACACATAAGCACACCTTGGGGTTCAACAACTATGGAAATCGCTTTGGGACCCCAAAACGGTGAGTAATAGTACAAGAAACGGGCCAGAATTGGCCAAAACTGTGAGTGTTAATGACCGAAACATAAGCGCACCTTGGGGTTCAACAACTATGGGAATCGCTTTGGGACCCCAAAACGGTGAGTAATAGTCCAAGAAACAGGCCAGACTCGGCCAAAATTGCGAGTGTTGATGACCGACACATAAACGCAGCCCAGGGTCGTTAATCGTGGAAATCACTCTGGGACTCCAAAACAGTGAGTAATAGTCCATGAAACGGGCCAAAATCGGCCAAAACTATGAGTGCTGATGACCGACACATAAGCGCATGTTGGAGTTCAACAATTATGGAAATCGCTTCAGGACCCCAAAACGGTGAGTAGTAGTCCACGAAACGGGCCAGAATCGTCCAAATCTGTGAGTGTTGATGACTGACACATAAGCGTAACTTGGGGTTCAACAAATATGGAAAGCGCTCTAAGACCCCAAAACGGTGAGTAATAGTCCAAGATATGGGCCAGAATCGGCCAAAACTGCGATTGTTGATGACCGACACGCAAGCGCACCTTGGGGTTCAACAACTATGGAAATCGTTTCAGGACCCTAAAACGGTGAGTAATAGTCCAAGAAACGGGCTAGAATCGGCAAAAACTATGAGTGTTGATGACCGACACATAAGCGCACGTTGGGGTTCAACAACTATGGAAATCACCTCGGGACCCCAAAACAGTGAGTAATAGTCCAAGAAACAGGCCAGAATCGGCCAAAACTATGAGTGTTGATGACCGACACAAAAGCGCATGTTGGGGTTCAACAACTATGGAAATCGCTTCGGGACCCCAAAACGGCGAGTAATCGTCCAAGAAACGGG
>NW_021270720.1:16427-17530 GCF_002162155.2 Triticum dicoccoides
TGATGACCGACACGTAAACGCGCCCTAGGGTTCGTTAATCCTGGAAATCACTCCGGGACCCCAAAACAGTGAGTAATAGTCCATGAAACGGGCCATAATAGGTCAAAATTGTGAGTGTTGATGACCAGCACAAAAGCGAAACTTGGGGTTCAACTACTATGGAAATCGCATCGGGACACCAAAACAGTGAGTAATAATCCAAGAAACGGGCCAGAATTGGCCAAAACTGTTAGTTTTAGTGATCGACACATAAGCGCACCTTGGGGTTCAACAACTATGGAAATCACTTCGGGACCCCAAAACAGTGAGTAATAGTCCAAGAAACAGGCCAGAATCGGCCAAAACTATGAGTGCTGATGACCGACACATAAGCGCACGTTGGGGTTCAACAACTATGGAAATCGCTTCAGGACCCCAAAACAGTGAGTAATAGTCCACGAAACGGGCCAGAATAGTCCAAAACTGTGAGTGTTGATGACCGACACATAAGCGTGACTTGGGGTTCAACAACTATGGAAATCGCTCTAAGACCCCAAAACGAAGAGTAATAGTCCAAGAAATGGGCCAGAATCAGCCAAAACTGCGATTTTTTATGACCGACACGTAAGCGCACCTTGGGGTTCAACAACCATGGAAATCGCTTCGGGACCCCAAAACGGTGAGTAATAGCCCACGAAATGGGTCAGATCGACAAAAACCGTGAGTGTTGATGACCGACACGTAAACGCGCCTGGGGTTCGTTAACCATGGAAATCGCTTCGCGACCCCAAAACAGTGAGCAATAGTCAATGAAACGGTCCAGAATCGGCTAAAACAGTGAGTGTTCATGACCGGCACATAAGCGCAACTTGGGGTTCAACAACTATGGAAATCGCTTTGGGACCCTAAAACGGTGAGTAATAGTCCAAGAAACGGGCCAGAATCGGCAAAAACTGTGAGTGTTAATGACTGACACATAAGCACACCTTGGGGTTCAACAACTATGGAAATTGCTTTGGGACCCCAAAACGGTGAGTAATAGTACAAGAAACGGGCCAGAATTGGCCAAAACTGTGAGTGTTAATGAACGAAACATAAGCGCACCTTGGTGTTCAACAACTATG
>NW_021270720.1:17540-19232 GCF_002162155.2 Triticum dicoccoides
AACAATTATGGAAATCGCTTCAGGACCCCAAAACGGTGAGTAGTAGTCCACGAAACGGGCCAGAATCGTCCAAAACTGTGAGTGTTGATGACCGACACATAAGCGTAACTTGGGGTTCAAAAAATATGGAAATCGCTCTAAGACCCCAAAACAGTGAGTAATAGTCCAAGAAATGGGCCAGAATCGGCCAAAACTGCGATTGTTTATGAACGACACGTAAGCGCACCTTGGGGTTCAACAACTATGGAAATCATTTCAGGACCCCAAAATGGTGAGTAATAGTCCAAGAAACGGGCTAGAATCGGTCAAAACTATGAGTGTTGATGACCGACACATAAGCACACGTTGGGGTTCAACAACTATGGAAATCACCTCGGGACCAAAAACAGTGAGTAATAGTCCAAGAAACGGGCCAAAATCGGCCAAAACTATGAGTGTTGATGACCGACACAAAAGCGCAGGTTGGGGTTCAACAACTATGGAAATCGCTTCGGGGCCCCAAAATGACGAGTAATAGTCCAAGAAACGGGCCAGAATCGGCCAAAACTGCGAGTGTTGATGACCAACACGTAAACGCACCCTAGGGTTCGTTAATCGTGGAAATCACTCCGGGACCCCAAAACAGTGAGTAATAGTCCACGAAACGGGCCATAATAGGTCAAAACTGTGAGTGTTGATGACCGGCACAAAAGCGCAACTTGGGGTTCAACTACTATGGAAATCGCATCGGGACACCAAAACAGTGAGTAATAATCCAAGAAACGGGCCAGAACTGGCCAAAACTGTGAGTTTTAATAATCGACACATAACCGCACCTTGGGGTTCAATAACTATGGAAATCGCTTCGGGACCCCAAAACAGTGAGTAATAGTCCAAGAAACAGGCCAGAATCGGCCAAAGCTACGAGTGTTGATGACCGAGACGTAAACGCACCCCAGGCTTCATTAATGGTGGAAATCACTCCGAGACCACAAAACAGTGAGTAATAGTCCAAGAAACGGGCCAGAATCGGCCACAACTATGAGTGCTGATGACCGACACAAAAGCGCACGTTGGGGTTCAACAACTATGGAAATCGCTTCAGGACCCCAAAACGAAGAGTAATAGTCCAAGAAATGGGCCAGAATCGACCAAAACTGCGATTGTTGATGACCGACACGTAAGCGCACCTTGGGGTTCAACAACCATGGAAATCGCTTCGGGACCCCAAAACGGTGAGTAATAGCCCACGAAATGGGTCAGATCGACAGAAACCGCTAGTGTTGATGACCGACACGTAAACGCGCCCGGGGTTCGTTAACTATGGAAATCGCTTCGCGACCCCAAAACAGTAAGTAATAGTCAATGAAACGGGCCAGAATCGGCTAAAACAGTGAGTGTTGATGACCGACACGTAAATGCACCCCAGGGTTCGTTAATCGTGGAAATCTCTCCGGGACTCCAAAACAGTGAGTAATAGTCCACGAAACGTGCCAGAATTAGCCAAAACTTTGAGTGTTGATGACCGACACATAAGCACACCTTGGGGTTCAACAACTATGGAAATCGCTTCGGGACCCCAAAACAGTGAGTAATAGTCCAAGAAATGTGCCAGAATCGGCCAAAACAGTGAGTGTTCATGACCGGCACATAAGCGCACCTTGGGGTTCAACAACTATGGAAGTCACTTCGGGACCCCAAAATGGTGAGTAA
>NW_021270720.1:20289-20604 GCF_002162155.2 Triticum dicoccoides
ATTTTGGGGTCCCGAAGTTATTTCCATAGTTGTTGAACCCCGAGGTGCGGTTATGTGTCGGTCATCAACACTCACAGTTTTGGCCGATTCTGGCCCGTTTCGTGGACTATTACTCACTATTTTGGAGTCCCGGAGTGATTTCCACGATTAACAAACCCGAGGGTGCATTTACGTGTCGGTCATCAACAGTCACAGTTTTGGCCGATTCTGGACCCCAAAATGGTGAGTAATAGTCCAAGAAACGGGCCAGAATCGGCCAAAACTGCGAGTGTTGATGACCGACACGTAAATGCACCCCAGGGTTCGTTAATCGTG
>NW_021270720.1:21548-22636 GCF_002162155.2 Triticum dicoccoides
CCTTGGGGTTCAACAACTATGGAAATCGCTTCGGAACCCCAAAACGGTGACTAATAGTTCATGAAACGGGCCAGAATCGGCCAAAACTGCGACTGTTGATGACCGACACGTAAATGCACCCTAGGGTTTGCTAATCGTGGAAATCACTCCGGGACTCCAAAACAGTGAGTAATAGTCCACGAAACGGGCCAGAATCGGCCAAAACTGTGAGTGTTGATGACCGACACATAACCGCACCTTGGGGTTCAACAACTATGGAAATAACTTCGGGACCCCAAAATAGTGAGTAATAGTCCCCGAAACGGGCCAGAATTGGCCAAAACTGTGAGTGTTGATGACCGACACATGAGCGCAATTTGGGGTTCAACATCTATGGAAATCGCTTCAGGACCCCAAAACGGTGAGTAATAGTCCAAGAAACGGGCCAGAATCGGCCAAAACTATGAGTTTTGAGGACCAACACATAAGCGCACGTTTGGGTTCAGCAACTATGGAAATCGCTTACCATTTTGTGGTCCCGAAGCGCTTTCCATAGTTGCTGAACCCCAAGGTGCGCTTATGTGCGGTCAACAATACTCACAGTTTTCGCCGATTCTGGCCCGTTTCTTGGATTATTACTCACTGTTTTGGGGTCCCAAAGCAATTTCCATAGTTGTTGAACCCCAAGGTGTGCTTATGTGTCGGTCATTAACACTCACATTTTTGGCCGATTCTGGCCCGTTTCTTGGACTATTACTCAAGGTTTTGGGGTCCCGAAGCGATTTGCATAGTTGTTGAACCCCAAGGTGCGCTTATGTATCGGTCATCAACACTCACAGTTTTGGTTGATTCTGGCCCGTTTCTTGGACTATTACTCACCGTTTTGGGGTCCCGGAGCGATTCCCATAGTAGTTGAACCCCAAGGTGCGCTGATGTGTCGGTCATCAACACTCATAGTTTTGGCCGATTCTGTCCAATTTCGTCGACTTTACTCACTGTTTTGGGGTCCCGGGGTGATTTCCACGATTAACGAACCCTGGGGTGCGTTTACGTGTCGGTCATCAAAACTCACAGTTTTTGCCGATTCTGGCCCGTTTCTTGGAGTATTA
>NW_021270720.1:22911-23694 GCF_002162155.2 Triticum dicoccoides
CCGTTTTGGGGTCCCGGAGCGATTCCCATAGTAGTTGAACCCCAAGGTGCGCTGATGTGTCGGTCATCAACACTCATAGTTTTGGCCGATTCTGTCCAATTTCGTCGACTTTACTCACTGTTTTGTGGTCCCGGGGTGATTTCCACGATTAACGAACCCTGGGGTGCGTTTACGTGTCGGTCATCAAAACTCACAGTTTTTGCCGATTCTGGCCCGTTTCTTGGAGTATTACTCACCGTTTTGGGGTCCCGAAGCGATTTCCATAGTTGTGGAACCTCAAGGTGTGCTTATGTGTCGGTGATCAACACTCACAGTTTTGGCCGATTATGGCCCGTTTCGTGGACTATTACTCACTGTTTTGGCCGATTCTGGCCCATATCTTGGACTAGTACTCACCATTTTGGGGTCCCAAAGCGAGTTCCATATTTGTTGAACCCCAATGTGCGCTTACGTGTCGGTCATCAACACTCACAGTTTTTGCCGATTCTGGCCTGTTTCATGGATTATTACTCACTGTTTTGGGGTCCCAAAGCGATTTCCATAGTTGTTCAAGCCAAACGTGCGCTTATGTGTTGGTCCTCAAAACTCATAGTTTTGGTCGATTCTGGCCCGTTTCTTGGACTATTGCTCACCGTTTTGGGGCCCTGAAGCGATTTCCATACATGTTGAACACCAAGTTGCGCTTATGTGTTGGTCATCAACACACAGTTTTGGCCAATTCTGGCCCGTTTAGGGGACTATTACTCACTATTTTGGGGTCCCGAAGTTATTTCCATAGTTGTT
>NW_021270720.1:23704-24643 GCF_002162155.2 Triticum dicoccoides
GGTCCCGGGGTGATTTCCACGATTAACGAACCCTGGGGTGCGTTTACGTGTCGGTCATCAAAACTCACAGTTTTTGCCGATTCTGGCCCGTTTCTTGGAGTATTACTCACCGTTTTGGGGTCCCGAAGCGATTTCCATAGTTGTTGAACCTCAAGGTGTGCTTATGTGTCGGTGATCAACACTCACAGTTTTGGCCGATTATGGCCCGTTTCGTGGACTATTACTCACTGTTTTGGCCGATTCTGGCCCATATCTTGGACTAGTACTCACCATTTTGGGGTCCCGAAGCGATTTCCACAGTTGTTGAACCCCAATGTGCGCTTACGTGTCGGTCATCAACGCTCACAGTTTTTGCCGATTCTGGCCCGTTTCATGGATTATTACTCACTGTTTTGGGTCCCAAAGCGATTTCCATAGTTGTTCAAGCCAAACGTGCGCTTATGTGTTGGTCCTCAAAACTCATAGTTTTGGTCGATTCTGGCCCGTTTCTTGGAGTATTGCTCACCGTTTTGGGGCCCTGAAGCGATTTCCATAGATGTTGAACACCAAGTTGCGCTTATGTGTCGGTCATCAACACTCACAGTTTTGGCCAATTCTGGCCCGTTTAGGGGACTATTACTCACGATTTTGGGGTCCCGAAGTTATTTCCATAGTTGTTGAACCCCGAGGTGCGGTTATGTGTCGGTCATCAACACTCACAGTTTTGGCCGATTCTGGCCCGTTTCGTGGACTATTACTCACTATTTTGGAGTCCCGGAGTGATTTCCACGATTAACAAACCCGAGGGTGCATTTACGTGTCGGTCATCAACAGTCACAGTTTTGGCCGATTCTGGACCCCAAAATGGTGAGTAATAGTCCAAGAAACGGGCCAGAATCGGCCAAAACTGCGAGTGTTGATGACCGACACGTAAATGCACCCCAGGGTTCGTTAATCGTG
>NW_021270720.1:24653-25299 GCF_002162155.2 Triticum dicoccoides
ACAGTGAGTAATAGTCCAAGAAACGGGCCAGAATCGGCCAAAACTGTGAGTGTTGATGACCGATAGACAAGCACACCTTGGGGTTCAACAACTATGGAAATCGCTTCGGAACCCCAAAACGGTGACTAATAGTTCATGAAACGGGCCAGAATCGGCCAAAACTCCGACTGTTGATGACCGACACGTAAATGCACCCTAGGGTTTGTTAATCGTGGAAATCACTCCGGGACTCCAAAACAGTGAGTTATAGTCCACGAAACGGGCCAGAATCGGCCAAAACTGTGAGTGTTGATGACCGACACATAACCGCACCTTGGGGTTCAACAACTATGGAAATAACTTCGGGACCCCAAAATAGTGAGTAATAGTCCCCGAAACGGGCCAGAATTGGCCAAAACTGTGAGTGTTGATGACCGACACATGAGCGCAACTTGGGGTTCAACATCTATGGAAATTGCTTCAGGACCCCAAAACGGTGAGTAATAGTCCAAGAAACGGGCCAGAATCGGCCAAAACTATGAGTTTTGAGGACCAACACATAAGCGCACGTTTGGGTTCAACAACTATGGAAATCGCTATGGGACCCCAAAACAATGAGTAATAATCCATGAAACGGGCCAGAATCTGCAAAAAGTGTGAGTGTTGA
>NW_021270720.1:27076-28278 GCF_002162155.2 Triticum dicoccoides
TTTCTTGGACTAGTACTCACCATTTTGGGGTCCCGAAGCGATTTCCATAGTTGTTGAACCCCAATGTGCGCTTACGTGTCGGTCATCAACACTCGTAGTTTTGTCCGATTCTGGCCCGTTTCATGGACTAGTACTCACCATTTTGGGGTCCCGAAGCGATTCCCATAGTTGTTGAACCCCAAGGTGTGCTTATGTATCGGTCATCAACACTCACAGTTTTCGCCGATTCTGGACCGTTTCTTGGATTATTACTCACTGTTTTGGGGTCCCAAAGCGATTTCCATAGTTGTTAAACCCCAAGGTGTGCTTATGTGTCGGTCATTAACACTGACAGTTTTGGCCGATTCTGGCCCGTTTCTTGGACTATTATTCATAGTTTTGGGGTCCCGAAGCGATTTGCATAGTTGTTGAACCCCAAGGTGCGCTTATGTATCGGTCATTGACACTCACAGTTTTGGCCGATTCTGGCCCGTTTCTTGGACTATTACTCACTGTTTTGGGGGCCCGAAGTGATTTCCATAGTTGTTGAACCCCAAGGTGCGCTTATGTTTTGATCATCAACACTCAAAGTTTCGGCCGATTCTGGTCCGTTTCTTGGACTATTACTCACCATTTTGGGGTCCCGAAGCGATTTCCATAGTTGTTGAACCACAAGGTGCGCTTATGTGTCGGTCATCAACACTCACAGTTTTTGCCGATTCTGGCCCGTTTCATGGATTATTACTCACTGTTTTGGGGTCCCAAAGCGATTTCCATAGTTGTTAAACCCAAACGTGCGCTTATGTGTTGGTCCTCAAAACTCATAATTTTGGACGATTCTGGCCTGTTTCTTGGACTATTGCTCACCATTTTGGGGTCCTGAAGCGATTTCTATAGATGTTGAACCCCAAGTTGCGCTTATGTGTCGGTCATCAACACTCACAGTTTTGGCCAATTCTGGCCCGTTTAGGGGACTATTACTCACTATTTTGGGGTCCCGAAGTTATTTCCATAGTTGTTGAACCCCAAGGTGCGGTTATGTGTCGGTCATCAACACTCACAGTTTTGGCCGATTCTGGCCCGTTTCGTGGACTATTACTCACTGTTTTGGAGTCCCGGAGTGATTTCCACGATTAACAAACCCTAGGGTGCATTTACGTGTCAGTCATCAACAGTCACAGTTTTGGCCGATTCTGGACCCCAAAATGGTGAGTAATAGTCCA
>NW_021270720.1:30405-31353 GCF_002162155.2 Triticum dicoccoides
GGTCCCGGGGTGATTTCCACGATTAACGAACCCTGGGGTGCGTTTACGTGTCGGTCATCAAAACTCACAGTTTTTGCCGATTCTGGCCCGTTTCTTGGAGTATTACTCACCGTTTTGGGGTCCCGAAGCGATTTCCATAGTTGTTGAACCTCAAGGTGTGCTTATGTGTCGGTGATCAACACTCACAGTTTTGGCCGATTATGGCCCGTTTCGTGGACTATTACTCACTGTTTTGGCCGATTCTGGCCCATATCTTGGACTAGTACTCACCATTTTGGGGTCCCGAAGCGAGTTCCATATTTGTTGAACCCCAATGTGCGCTTACGTGTCGGTCATCAACACTCACAGTTTTTGCCGATTCTGGCCCGTTTCATGGATTATTACTCACTGTTTTGGGGTCCCAAAGCGATTTCCATAGTTGTTCAAGCCAAACGTGCGCTTATGTGTTGGTCCTCAAAACTCATAGTTTTGGTCGATTCTGGCCCGTTTCTTGGACTATTGCTCACCGTTTTGGGGCCCTGAAGCGATTTCCATACATGTTGAACACCAAGTTGCGCTTATGTGTTGGTCATCAACACACAGTTTTGGCCAATTCTGGCCCGTTTAGGGGACTATTACTCACTATTTTGGGGTCCCGAAGTTATTTCCATAGTTGTTCAACCCCGAGGTGCGGTTATGTGTCGGTCATCAACACTCACAGTTTTGGCCGATTCTGGCCCGTTTCGTGGACTATTACTCACTATTTTGGAGTCCCGGAGTGATTTCCACGATTAACAAACCCTAGGGTGCATTTACGTGTCGGTCATCAACAGTCATAGTTTTGGCCGATTCTGGACCCCAAAATGGTGAGTAATAGTCCAAGAAACGGGCCAGAATCGGCCAAAACTGCGAGTGTTGATGACCGACACATAAATGCACCCCAGGGTTCGTTAATCGTGGAAATCTCTC
>NW_021270720.1:32091-32951 GCF_002162155.2 Triticum dicoccoides
GTGAGTGTTGATGACCGACACATGAGCGCAACTTGGGGTTCAACATCTATGGAAATTGCTTCAGGACCCCAAAACGGTGAGTAATAGTCCAAGAAACGGGCCAGAATCGGCCAAAACTATGAGTTTTGAGGACCAACACATAAGCGCACGTTTGGGTTCAACAACTATGGAAATCGCTATGGGACCCCAAAACAGTGAGTAGTAATCCATGAAACGGGCCAGAATCGGCAAAAAGTGTGAGTGTTGATGACCGACACATAATCGCACCTTGGGGTTCAACAACTGTGGAAATCGCTTCGGGACCCCAAAATTGTGAGTAATAGTCCAAGAAACGGGCCAGAATCGGCCAAAACTTTGAGTGTTGATGATCGAAACATAAGCGCACCTTGGGGTTCAACAACTATGGAAATCACTTCGGACCCCCAAAACAGTGAGCAATAGTCCCCAAAACGGGCCAGAATTGGCCAAAACTGTGAGTGTTGATGACCGACACATAAGCGCAACTTGGGGTTCAACATCTATGGAAATCGCTTCAGGACCCCAAAACGGTGAGTAATAGTCCAAGAAACGGGCCAGAATCGGCCAGAACTATATGTTTTGAGGACCAACACACAAGCCCACGTTTGGGTTCAACAACTATGGAAATCGCTTTGGGACCCAAAACAGTGAGTAATAATCCATGAACCGGGCCAGAATCGGCAAAAACTGTGAGTGTTGATGACCGACACATAAGCGCACCTTGGGGTTCAACAACAACGGAAATCGTTTCGGGACCCCAAAATGGAGAGTAATAGTCCAAGAAACGGGCCAGAATCGGCCAAAACTTTGAGTGTTGATGATCGAAACATAAGCGCACCTTG
>NW_021270720.1:33910-34547 GCF_002162155.2 Triticum dicoccoides
AATCGCTTCGGAACCCCAAAACGGTGACTAATAGTTCATGAAACGGGCCAGAATCAGCCAAAACTGCGACTGTTGATGACCGACACGTAAATGCACCCTAGGGTTTGTTAATCGTGGAAGTCACTCCGGGACTCCAAAACAGTGAGTAATAGTCCACGAAACGGGCCAGAATCGGCCAAAACTGTGAGTGTTGATGACCGACACATAACCGCACCTTGGGGTTCAACAACTATGGAAATAACTTCGGGACCCCAAAATAGTGAGTAATAGTCCCCGAAACGGGCCAGAATTGGCCAAAACTGTGAGTGTTGATGACCGACACATGAGCGCAATTTGGGGTTCAACATGTATGGAAATCGCTTCAGGACCCCAAAACGGTGAGTAATAGTCCAAGAAACGGGCCAGAATCGGCCAAAACTATGAGTTTTGAGGACCAACACATAAGCGCACGTTTGGGTTCAGCAACTATGGAAATCGCTTTGGGACCCCAAAACAGTGAGTAATAATCCATGAAACGAGCCAGAATCGGCAAAAAGTGTGAGTGTTGATGACCGACACATAATCGCACCTTGGGGTTCAACAACTATGGAAATCGCTTCGGGACCCCAAAATGGTGAGTAATACTCCAAGAAACGGG
>NW_021270720.1:34920-35752 GCF_002162155.2 Triticum dicoccoides
GGCCAAAACTGCGAGTGTTGATGACCGACACGTAAACGCACCCCAGGGTTCGTTACTAGTGGATCTCTCCGGGACTCCAAAACAGTGAGTAATAGTACACGAAACGGGTCAGAATCATCCAAAACTTTGAGTGTTGGTGACCGACACATAAGCGCACCTTGGGGTTCAACAACTATGGAAATCGCTTCGGGACCCTGAAATAGTGAGTAATAGTCCAAGAAACGGGCCAGAATCGGCCAAAACTGTGAGTGTTGATGACCGATACATAAGCACACCTTGGGGTTCAACAACTATGGAAATCGCTTCGGAACCCCAAAACGGTGACTAATAGTTCATGAAACGGGCCAGAATCAGCCAAAACTGCGACTGTTGATGACCGACACGTAAATGCACCCTAGGGTTTGTTAATCGTGGAAATCACTCCGTGACTCCAAAACAGTGAGTAATAGTCCATGAAATGGGCCAGAATCGGCCAAAACTGTGAGTGTTGATGACCGACACATAACCGCACCTTGGGGTTCAACAACTATGGAAATAACTTCGGGACCCCAAAATAGTGAGTAATAGTCCCCGAAACGGGCCAGAATTGGCCAAAACTGTGAGTGTTGATGACCGACACATGAGCGCAATTTGGGGTTCAACATCTATGGAAATCGCTTCAGGACCCCAAAACGGTGAGTAATAGTCCAAGAAACGGGCCAGAATCGGCCAAAACTATGAGTTTTGAGGACCAACACATAAGCGCACGTTTGGGTTCAACAACTATGGAAATCGCTTTGGGACCCCAAAACAGTGAGTAATAATCCATGAAACGAGCCAGAATCGGCAAAAA
>NW_021270720.1:39164-40177 GCF_002162155.2 Triticum dicoccoides
AGAATCGGCGAAAACTGCGAGTGTTGATGACCGACATGTAAGCGCACCTTGGGGTTCAACAACTATGGAAATCGCTTCGGGACCCCAAAATGGTGAGTACTAGTCCAAGAAATGGGCCAGAAATCGGCCAAAACTGCGAGTGTTGATGACTGACACGTAAACGCACCCCATGGTTCGTTGATCGTGGAAATCACTACGGGACCCCAAAACAGTGAGTAATAGTCCACGAAACGGGCCATAATCGGCCAAAATTGTGAGTGTTGATCACCGACACATAAGCGCACCTTGAGGTTCAACAACTATGGAAATCGCTTCGGGACCCCAAAACAGTGAGTAATACTCCAAGAAACGGGCCAGAATTGGCAAAAACTGCGAGTTTGATGACCGACACGTAAACGCACCCCAGGGTTCGTTAATCGTGGAAATCACCCCGGGACCCCAAAACAGTGAGTAAAGTCCACGAAATTGGACAGAATCGGCCAAAACTGTGATTGTTGATGACCGACACATCAGCGCACCCTGGGGTTCAACAACTATGGAAATCGCTTCGGAACCCCAAAACGGTGACTAAAAGTTCATGAAACGGGCCAGAATCGGCCAAAACTGCGACTGTTGATGACCGACACTTAAATGCACCCTAGGATTTGTTAATCGTGGAAATCACTCCGGGACTCCAAAACAGTGAGTAATAGTCCACGAAACGAGCCAGAATCGGCCAAAACTGTGAGTGTTGATGACCAACACATAACCGCACCTTGGGGTTCAACAACTATGGAAATAACTTCGGGACCCCAAAATAGTGAGTAATAGTCCCCGAAACGGGCCAGAATTGGCCAAAACTGTGAGTGTTGATGACCGACACATAAGCGCAACTTGGGGTTCAACATCTATGGAAATCGCTTCAGGACCCCAAAACGGTGAGTAATAGTCCAAGCAACGGGCCAGAATCGGCCAAAACTATGAGTTTTGAGGACCAACACATAAGCGCACGTTTGGGTTCAACAACTATGGAA
>NW_021270721.1:0-2135 GCF_002162155.2 Triticum dicoccoides
TCAATGTATTTCTTGCCATCAATGGCAATGGACATTATTTCCATGAAGTTGGAACGAGCAATTTTATTTTTATGAAGAGCTTTAAAAATCATTTCCCCCTTAGTTTTTAAGGAGGCAACATTATCATTCTCTTCATCATTATCCTCATCATCATTAGCATCAACATCATCATCAAGAGACATATTGGGGTACAAAGTAGGAGATACCTTTGACGCCTTAGCCATAAGGCAAAAAGCAATAGATGATGATGTAGGATCCCTTGAGGCACCATTAAACACCACATCTTGTTCCATGGAGTGTTCGGTTTCCACTACATTGTTAGCACAACAATTCGAGGAAATAGATGCATTTTTATCATGGCAACAAGACATAGCAAGCATATCATCATGAGATTTAGTCGAGAAATTTCTACATGATATGCAAGGACTATCAACACAAGCATGTGAAATATTTGGAGTGCTCGAAGTGTTAAAGCCCAAAGAAGGAGCATTGCAATAATATAGTGATGAAGGATCATCCACAATAAGCATACTATCATCATTGCAATGACCAACACTACTCAGCATGTCATTACCTTGTGGCAAACCACATGTAGGTGAAGTAGAAGAAGTTGAGAAGACTATACGACCGGAGGTGGAGGGAGAACAATCATCCCCACAAATCTTGGACACACCATATTTATCTTGAAGCTTCGTCCACAATTCATGAGCATCTCGGAACGGCATGAGTTGAAATATAACTACATTGCTCAAAGCATCGAAAATCACATTAGAAGCTTGAGAATTGAGATAAGAGTTTTTCTCATCCTCTAAAGATAATCTTTGGGGATCCTTTGGAGGAGAAAAACCCATATCTACAATTTGCTTTAAATTTGGGTCCATGACCCTAAAGAGATTAAGCATGCGAATTACCCAAACATCAAAATTTGTGCCACTGAAACTAAGAGTGTCAGAGAATCCTAATCCCCTAGTCGACATCTTTACTCTCTGCGGTAAAGCCTAATAAAGAGAGACGAGGCTCTGATACCAATTGAAAGATCATGGATGTCGCCTAGAGGGGGGGTGAATAGGCGCTTTAAAATAATTACGGTTTAGGCTTGAACAAATGCGGAATAAACCTAGCGGTTAATTTGTCAAGCACAAAACCTACAACAACTAGGCTCACCTATGTGCACCAACAACTTATGCTAAGCAAGATAAGCAACTATGTGATAGCAAGATATATGACAAAGAACAATATGGCTATCACAAAGTAAAGTGCATAAGTAAAGGGGCTCGGGTAAGAGATAACCGAGGCACGCGGAGACGATGATGTATCCCGAAGTTCACACCCTTGCGGATGCTAATCTCCGTTTGGAGCGGTGTGGAGGCACAATGCTCCCCAAGAAGCCACTAGGGCCACCGTAATCTCCTCATGCCCTCGCACAATGCAAGATGCCGTGATTCCACTAAGGGACCCTTGAGGGCGCTCACGGAACCCTTACAAATGGCGACCCTTTGGGGCGGTCACCGAACCCGTACACTTTGGCAACCCTTGGGGCGGTCACCGGTACCCGTCAAATTGCTCGGGGCGATCTCCACAACCTAATTGGAGACCCCGACGCTTGCCCGGAGCTTTACACCACAATGATTGAGCTCCGAACACCACCAACCGTCTAGGGCGCCCAAGCACCCAAGAGGAACAAGCTCAAGGGCACCAAGCACCCAAGAGTAATAAGCTTCTCAACTTGTAACTTCCACGTATCACCGTGAAGAACTCAAACCGATGCACCAAATGCAATGGCAAGGGCACACGGAGTGCCGAAGTCCTTCTCTCTCAAATCCCACCGAAGCAACTAATGCTAGGGAGGAAAATGAGAGGAAGAACAAGAAGGAGAACACCAAGAACTCCAAGAACTAGATCCAAGGGGTTCCCCTCACATAGAGGAGAAAGTGATTGGTGGAAATGTGGATCTAGATCTCCTCTCTCTTTTCCCTCAAAAACTAGCAAGAATCCATGGAGGGATTGAGAGTTAGCAAGCTCTAAGAAGGTCAACAATGGGGGAAGAACACGAGCTCAAAGGATAAGGTTGAATGGGGAAGAAGACCCCCTTTTATAGGAGCTCCCGAACCCAACCGTTATGCTCACAGCCCGCA
>NW_021270722.1:0-1089 GCF_002162155.2 Triticum dicoccoides
TAGTGCACCTTTATAGTCACCCAGTTACGTTGTGACGTTTGATACACCCAAAGCACTCCTACGGTATCCAGGAGTTACACGATCTCATGGTCAAAGGAAGAGATACTTGACATTGGCAAAGCTCTAGCAAATGAACTACACGATCTTTTGTGCTAGTCTTAGGATTGGGTCTTGTCCATCACATCATTCTCCTAATGATGTGATCCCGTTATCAACGACATCCAATGTCCATAGCCAGGAAACCATGACTATCTGTTGATCATAACGAGCTAGTCAACTAGAGGCTCACTAGGGACATATTGTGGTCTATGTATTCACACGTGTATTACGATTTCCGGATAATACAGTTATAGCATGAATAAAAGACTATTATCATGAACAAAGAAATATAATAATAACACTTTTATTATTGCCTCTAGGGCATATTTCCAACAGTCTCCCACTTGCACTAGAGTCAATAATCTAGTTCACATCGCCATGTGATTAACACTCACAGGTCACATCGCCATGTGACCAATACCCAAGAGTTTACTAGAGTCAGTAGTCTAGTTCACATCACTATGTGATTAACACTCAATGAGTTTTATGTTTGATCATGTTGCTTGTGAGAGAGGTTTTAGTCAACGGGTCTGAACCTTTCAGATCTTGTGTGTGCTTTACAAATCTCTATGTCATCTCCTAGATGCAGCTACCACGCTCTATTTGGACCTATTCCAAATAACTGTTCTACTTGGAGCTATTCTAAATTATTGCTCCATTATATGTATCCGGTCTCTCTACTCAGAGCTATCCGGATAGGTGTCAAGCTTGCATCGACATAACCCTTTACGACGAACTCTTTTACCACCTCCATAATCGAGAAAAATTCCTTAGTCCACTAGTTACTAAGGATAACTTTGACCGCTGTCCTGTGAGCCATTCTTGGATCACTCTTGTACCCCTTGACTGACTCATGGCAAGGCACACTTTAGGTGCGGTACACAGCATAGCATACTGAAGAGCCTACGTCTTAAGCATAGGGGACGACCTTCGTCCTTTCTCTCTATTCTGCCGTGGTCGAGCTTTAAGTCTTAACTTCGTACCTTACAA
>NW_021270723.1:0-1271 GCF_002162155.2 Triticum dicoccoides
ATAAAACAATAGATACTTTCGGAGATACCTGTAGTGCACCTTTATAGTCACCCAGTTACGTTGTGACGTTTGATACACCCAAAGCACTCCTACGGTATCCAGGAGTTACACGATCTCATGGTCAAAGGAAGAGATACTTGACATTGGCAAAGCTCTAGCAAACGAACTACACGATCTTTGTGCTAGTCTTAGGATTGGGTCTTGTCCATCACATCATTCTCCTAATGATGTGATCCCGTTATCAACGACATCCAATGTCCATAGCCAGGAAACCATGACTATCTATTGATCACAACGAGCTAGTCAACTAGAGGCTCACTAGGGACATATTGTGGTCTATGTATTCACACGTGTATTACGATTTCCGGATAATACAGTTATAGCATGAATAAAAGACAATTATCATGAACAAGGAAATATAATAATAACACTTTTATTATTGCCTCTAGGGCATATTTCCAACAGTTTCTTTGTTGCATAAGATGCAAGTGCCAAATAATTGCTTTACTTTATCGCTATATGATAGCAATAGTTGCAAGAGCAATAGTTGGTGAGACAACCATGTGATGACACATTGATGTAGATCAAGATGATGAAGATCATGGTGTCGTGCCGGTGACGATAGAGATCATGACAATACTTTGGAGATGGAGATCAAAGGCGCAAGATGATCATGGCCATATCATGTCACATATTTTGATTGCATATGATGTTTATCTATTATACATCTTATTCTTGCTTTGATTGACGGTAGCATTTTAAGATGATCTCTCACTAATTATCAAGAAGTGTTCTCCCTGAGTATGCACCATTGCCAAAGTTCGTCGTGCCCAGACACCACGTGATGATCGGGTGTGATAAGCTCTACGTCCATCTACAACGGGTGCAAGCTAGTTTTGCACACGCGGAATACTCAGGTTAAACTTGACGAGCCTAGCATATGCAGATATGGCCTCGGAACACGGAGACCGAAAGGTCGAGCGTGAATCATATAGTAGATATGATCAACATAATGATGTTCACCATTGAAAGCTACTCCATTTCACGTGATGATCGGTTATGGTTTAGTTGATTTGGATCACGTGATCACTTAGAGGATTAGAGGGATGTCTTTCTAAGTGGGAGTTCTTAAGTAATATGATTAATTGAACTTAAATTTATCATGAACTTAGTCCTGGTAGTATTTTGCAAATTATGTTGTAGATCAATAGCTTGCGTTGTTGCTTTCATATGTTTATTTTGATATGTTCCTAGAGAAAATTGTGTTGAAA
>NW_021270724.1:0-1514 GCF_002162155.2 Triticum dicoccoides
CAAAACAATGAGTGTTGATGACCGACACGTAAGTGCGCCTTAGGGTTCGACAACTGTGGAAATCGCTTCGGGACCCCAAAAAGGTGAGTAATAGTCCATGAAACGGGCCAGAATCGACAAAAACCACGAGTGTTGATGACCGACACATAAACGCACCACGGGGTTTGTTAATCGTGGAAATCACTGCGGGACCACAAAACAATCAGTATTAGTCCATCAAACGGGCCAAAATTGGCCAAAACAATGAGTGTTGATGACCGACACGTAAGTGCACCTTAGGGTTCAACAACTATGGAAATTGCTTCGTGACCGCAAAACGGTGAGTAATAGTCCATGAAACGGGCCAGAATCGTCAAAAACCACGAGTGTTGAGGTCTGACACATAAACGCACCCCGGGGTTCGTTAATCGCGCAAATCACTCTGGGACCCCAAAAAAGTGAGTAATAGTCCACAAAATGGGCCAGAATCAGCCAAAATTGTGACTGTTGATGACCGACATGTAAGCGCACCTTGGGGTTCATAAACTATGGAAATCGCTTTGGGATCCCTAAACGGCGAGTAATAGTCCACGAAAACAGGTCAGAATTGGCCAAAGCTATGAGTGTTGATGGCGGGCACGGATACGCACCCCAGGGATCGTCAATCATGGAAATCGCTCTGGAACCCCAAAATGGTGAGTAACAGTGCACAAAACATACCAGAATCGGCCAAAATTGTGAGTTTTGATGACCGACACGTAAACGCACCCCGGTGTTCGTCAATTGTGGAAATCACTTCGGGATCCCAAAACTGAGTAATAGTCCAAGAAACGAGCAAGAATCGGCCCAATCTGTGAGTCTTGACGACCAACACGTAAGCACATCTTGGGGTTCGACAACCATGGAAATCGCTTTGGGACTCTAAAATGGTGAGTAATAGTCCGTGAAAGATAACTGAATCGGTAAAACCTAGGGTTATTGATCAACGATAAATAAACGCACCCCGAGGTTCGTCAATCATGGAAATCGCTCAGGGACCCAGAATCAGTGAGTAATAGTCCATGAAACGGGCCAAACTCGGCCAAAACTGCAAATGTTGATGACAGACACATGAACACACCGTTGTTCGTCGATCGTGGAAATCACTACGTGACCCCAAAACTGAGTAATAGTCCAAGAAACGGGCCAGAATCGGCCAAAACTGCGATTGTTGATGACCGACACATAAGTGCGCCTTAGGGTTCGACAACTGTGGAAATCGCTTCGAGACCCCAAAAAGGTGAGTAATAGTCCATGAAACGGGCCAGAATCGACAAAAACCACGAGTGTTGATGACCGACACGTAAACGCACCACGGGGTTTGTTAATCGCGGAAATCACTGCGGGACCCCAAAACAGTCAGTATTAGTCCATGAAACGGGCCAGAATTGGCCAAAACAATGAGTGTTGATGACCGACACGTAAGTGCGCCTTAGGGTTCGACAACTGTGGAAATCGCTTCGGGACCCCAAAAAGGTGAGTAATAGTCCATGAAA
>NW_021270725.1:0-15497 GCF_002162155.2 Triticum dicoccoides
GTTGCGCCTTAGCAATCGCTAAACCAATCTCCTGAGGTTACTGACGATGCCGGAAGCACGGTCAGCCTGACCACGAAGGTCTATTCCTGCAAGCAATCGAAGAACGAGCAAGAATATGATAAAGCAATCTGAATATTGCAAATATATATGAGGTATTGATAATGGTGGGGATCCGTAAGCGGTCTTGGTCTGGTCGTTGGACACAAACGAAATACACGAAGTTGCAATGGCTAACTTTTAACTAAACAAATCCCAAGGAAAAGCTACTAGATGGATCTACTTATATAGGAGCAAGGGGTGGCGGCCAAGGAGGTGGGAGGACGTCCCAAGGCATCCTAAAACTAAATCTAGGTCGTACAAGGCCAATGGGCCCAAGTGGAGGTGATGTAACACCTTTGGACTTGTAGTTTGACTCGGATTCTGCTGCAGCATCAGATTGTTTCGTCCACAACTCAACGCTCCGGACGAATTTGAAGGTGATGCCAATTGGGTTGGAAAGTGCACGAAATCTAGTTTCCAACCAAAAAAGAATCACCCAATTCGGAGTCCGTATGAAAAACTTGTGTGCGTTTTGAGTCAGGTGTGTCTGTGCAGTCCGAATCTGAATCCAGAACGTGAGAGACTTGGACTCTATCTTCTCTTGGGACAAAAGTGACGTGAGAGAACTTTTTGGACAGCAAATAAACATCTCTTTCTTCCTTATCTTCATATGTGGATTGTACAAATGTCCCATACACCTGCAATTAGACAAAACACAAAAGTGTGTGAAGTATTTTTGTTCTGGATAACATAAATAGATTATTGAATAGTTTGCACTAGAAATCACCTGACAAATATGCATATATGCTGATAGAGGCGGAGGTGTCCCGTCTTTCGATGAGATGATGGATATCGCTTTGGTGGAAGTCGACTTTGACGATCCGACTACGAACGTGCGAGGACGTCGCGCCTTAGCAATCGCTAAACCAACTCCGAGAGGTTATTGACCACGCCGGAGCACGATCAACCTGACCACGAGGGTCTATTTCCTGCGAGCAAACGAAGAACAAGCAAGAAACTAAGATTGCAATCTGGATATTGCGAATATAAGATGAAAGCTTTATTGATCAAGGTGGGGTTCTGTGACGCCTTTGTCTGGTCGTTGAACACAAACGAAGTGCGCGAAGTTGCAGCTATGGCGAACTTTTAATCTAAACAAAACCCAAAGTCTAAACGATGCCCTAAGGGCTGTATATATGGAGGAAGAGGGGGGAATTTCGTGGCCCTTGGTGGAGGAGTCCGAAATCAACCCTATCTCTGGTTTCCCCACACATACAGACTCTAAAAATAGCCTATACTTATGTATTTCGAAATTACATGGGCCTGGCCCAATAATAAGGTGACGCAGCACCTAAAATAGCCTTGGGACGAAATTTATGAAGTGGCATCTTGTATATTTCGTCCAAGGCTTCATGCACCCATTATGGTGGCTTCAAAGTCCTGAAATCATCACTTGTAACTCCGTTCTTGTTCCCCTTGCGCATGCCATCATCTCCATGCTTGTTCTTGCTCCAATGTTCATCCTTCTCCAAGCTAGGCCCTTCATTTGTAAGCAAAACAAATGTATCCAATTTAGGCAGCATCATATTCTCATGAACATTAGAATCATTACCAAGAAACGAAAGTACCTGGTAATTTAGTTGGCGTGCACGAGCTCTAGTAATTGGTCCAGTATGTATAGCAGCAGGGGCTGTGGGTGTAACAATTGTATTGATGTCCTCATCATCCTCCCCTTCTTGAAATGAAGTCGTCCTCGACGGAATTCCATCTTCCTCACCCAAATAAGGCTTCAAATCTGCAATGTTAAAAGTGGGACTAACCCCAAAATCTGCAGGCAGCTCAAGTTTATATGCATTATCATTTATTTTCTCTAACACCTTAAAGGGACCATCAGCACGTGGCATTAGCTTTGATTTGCGCAAATCAGGAAATCTATCCTTACGCAAATGTAACCAAACAAGATCTCCAGGTGCAAACACAACATGTTTTCTACCCTTATCTCCAGCAAGTTTATATTTAGCATTCATACGCTCAATGTTTTCCTTAGTTAACTCATGCATTTTTAAAATCAATTCAGCACGTTGTTTAGCATCAAAATTAACCTTCTCCGAAGATGGAAGAAGCAACAAATCAATAGGTGCACGAGGTAGGAAACCATACACAACTTCAAAAGGGCACATCTTATTAGTAGAATGCAATGAACGATTATAAGCAAATTCAATATGAGGCAAGCATTCCTCCCACATTTTCTTATTATTCTTCAAAACAGCCCTAAGCATAGTAGACAACGTTCTATTGACTACTTCAGTTTGTCCATCAGTTTGGGGGTGACATGTAGTACTAAAAAGCAGTTTAGTCCCCAACTTAGCCCATAAACATCTCCAAAAGTGGCTAAGAAATTTAGTATCACGATCTGAAACAATAGTATTTGGCACACCATGCAAGCGAATAATTTCACGAAAGAACAAATCAGCAACATTAACAGCATCATCGCTTTTATGACATGGTATAAAGTGTGCCATTTTCGAGAATCTATCCACGACAACAAATATGCTATCCCTCCCCTTCTTTGTTCGAGGTAAACCTAAAACAAAGTCCATAGATATATCCTCCCAAGGAACACTAGGTACAGGCAAAGGCATATATAAACCATGAGGATTGAGTCGTGACTTAGCTTTTTGACATGTAGTGCATCGAGCAATAAAACGCTCAACATCCCGTCTCATCTTTGGCCAAAAGAAATGTGTAGCAAGTACGTCCTCCGTCTTCTTCACGCCAAAATGTCCCATTAATCCTCCTCCATGCGCTTCCTACAACAACAAAAGACGAACGGAGCTAGCTGGAATGCATAGCTTGTTAGCACGAAACACAAATCCATCGTTAACGACAAACTTGTTCCACATTCTTCCTTCTTTACAATTCTGCATTACATCTTTAAAATCAGCATCATGCACATATTGATCTTTGATAGTCTCCAAACCAAATATTTTGAAGTCAAGTTGTGAAAGCATAGTATAGCGACGAGACAATGCATCAGCAATAACATTTTCTTTTCCCTTCTTGTGTTTAATGACATAAGGGAAAGTCTCAATGAATTCAACCCATTTAGCATGTCTACGATTCAGTTTAGCTTGACTTTTAATATGTTTCAAAGATTCATGATCAGAATGTATAACAAATTCTTTGGGCCATAAATAATGTTGCCATGTTTCTAAAGTCCGAACAAGAGCATATAATTCTTTATCATAAGGAGAATAATTCAGACTAGGCCCACTCAATTTTTCAGAAAAGTATGCAACAGGTTTGCCATCTTGTAATAACACACCTCCTAATCCAATTCCACTAGCATCACATTCAAGCTCAAAAGTCTTATTAAAATCAGGAAGTTGGAGTAAAGGAGCATGTGTCAACTTATCTTTCAATACCGTGAAGGCTTCTTCCTGTGCGGTACCCCAAACAAAAGGCACATCCTTCTTTGTAAGCTCGTTGAGAGGTGCAGCAATGGTGCTGAAATCTCTCACAAAACGCCTATAGAATCCAGCGAGGCCAAGAAAACTCCTCACTTGTGTGACCGTTTTGGGCTGCGGCCAACTCTCAATAGCTTCAATCTTGGCTTTATCAACTTCAATTCCCTGTGGAGTAACAACATAGCCAAGAAAAGATACTCGGTCGGTGCAAAAGGTGCACTTCCCAAGGTTACCAAATTTCTTTTGGCCAAAGGTGAAGAAGACGGAGGATGTACTTGCTACACATTTCTTTTGGCCAAAGATGAGACGGGATGTTGAGCGTTTTATTGCTCGATGCACTACATGTCAAAAAGCTAAGTCACGACTCAATCCTCATGGTTTATATATGCCTTTGCCTGTACCTAGTGTTCCTTCGGAGGATATATCTATGGACTTTGTTTTAGGTTTACCTCGAACAAAGAAGGGGAGGGATAGCATATTTGTTGTCGTGGATAGATTCTCGAAAATGGCACACTTTATACCATGTCATAAAAGCGATGATGCTGTTAATGTTGCTGATTTGTTCTTTCGTGAAATTATTCGCTTGCATGGTGTGCCAAATACTATTGTTTCAGATCGTGATACTAAATTTCTTAGCCACTTTTGGAGATGTTTATGGGCTAAGTTGGGGACTAAACTGCTTTTTAGTACTACTTGTCACCCCCAAACTGATGGACAAACTGAAGTAGTCAATAGAACGTTGTCTACTATGCTTAGGGCTGTTTTGAAGAATAATAAGAAAATGTGGGAGGAATGCTTGCCTCATATTGAATTTGCTTATAATCGTTCATTGCATTCTACTACTAAGATGTGCCTGCCTACCTCGTGCACCTATTGATTTGTTGCTTCTTCCATCTTCGGAGAAGGTTAATTTTGATGCTAAACAACGTGCTGAATTGATTTTAAAAATGCATGAGTTAACTAAGGAAAACATTGAGCGTATGAATGCTAAATATAAACTTGCTGGAGATAAGGGTAGAAAACATGTTGTGTTTGCACCTGGAGATCTTGTTTGGTTACATTTGCGTAAGGATAGATTTCCTGATTTGCGCAAATCAAAGCTAATGCCACGTGCTGATGGTCCCTTTAAGGTGTTAGAGAAAATAAATGATAATGCATATAAACTTGAGCTGCCTGCAGATTTTGGGGTTAGTCCCACTTTTAACATTGCAGATTTGAAGCCTTATTTGGGTGAGGAAGATGGAATTCCGTCGAGGACGACTTCATTTCAAGAAGGGGAGGATGATGAGGACATCAATACAATTGTTACACCCACAGCCCCTGCTGCTATACATACTGGACCAATTACTAGAGCTCGTGCACGCCAACTAAATTACCAGGTACTTTCGTTTCTTGGTAATGATTCTAATGTTCATGAGAATATGATGCTGCCTAAATTGGATACATTTGTTTTGCTTACAAATGAAGGGCCTAGCTTGGAGAAGGATGAACATTGGAGCAAGAACAAGCATGGAGATGATGGCATGCGCAAGGGGAACAAGAACGGAGTTACAAGTGATGATTTCAGGACTTTGAAGCCACCATAATGGGTGCATGAAGCCTTGGACGAAATATACAAGATGCCACTTCATAAATTTTGTCCCGAGGCTATTTTAGGTGCTGCGTCACCTTGTTATTGGGCCAGGCCCATGTAATTTCGAAATACATAAGTATAGGCTATTTTTAGAGTCCGTATGTGTGGGGAAACAAGAGATAGGGTTGATTTCGGACCCCTCCACCAAGGGCCACGAAATTCCCCCCTCTTCCTCCATATATACAGCCCTTAGGGCATCGTTTAGACTTTGGGTTTTGTTTAGATTAAAAGTTCGCCATAGCTGCAACTTCGCGTACTTCGTTTGTGTTCAACGACCAGACAAAGGCGTCACAGAACCCCACCTTGATCAATAAAGCTTTCATCTTATATTCGCAATATCCAGATTGCAATCTTAGTTTCTTGCTTGTTCTTCGTTTGCTCGCAGGAAACAGACCCTCGTGGTCAGGTTGATCGTGCTCCAGCGTGGTCAATAACCTCTCGGAGTTGGTTTAGCGATTGCTAAGGCGCGACGTCCTCGCACGTTCGTAGTCGGATCGTCAAAGTCGACTTCCACCAAAGCGATATCCAACATCTCATCGAAAGACGGGACACCTTTGCCTCTATCAGTGGGTGTCACAAATCCGTCAAGCAAATCTCAAATTCTTACCAGTTCTTACCCAGCAGCAGGCGGTGATCGGCAACGTTGTAGTCAAAAACTCTCAAAGCTTGGATAGAGCGATTACCAGGGAGAGTCAAACGCACGACGTAGATGTATGTGGAGCTGGGAAGGCTTATAATATGGTAGCAAAAAGGGTCAGCAATAATCAATTCAGAGATGCAAAGTTGAATAAACGCTCAACGACGGTACTGTGCTGGTCCTAGGCTAGACTGTGCTAGAGACGCGAGCCTAGAACACTAACAAAATCACGGCGCGGCACGTAAACAAGGGAAAAGCACACTCTGAATTTTTTTTTTCGCTCTTTTTTTTTTGCGCTCTTTTTTTTTGCGCTGCTTTTTTTTTTGCGAAAAATCACTATAATGGCGAGTGTCTCAAAACTCTTCCTAGCTCAAACTGACAGGATGGGCACGAAATTTTTTCGACCAATTTTTTTTTTTCGACTGCCCGGACCCAAAAACTGGAAACGGGTCAAAAAAAACTTCCTATAATGGCACCTGTCTCAAAACACTCAGAAACACCTAAAAATAGGATAGCCAGAAAATTTTTCGAAAAATGCGTTTTCGAAAAATTTTGGGCCTAAACGGAGCGTGGCTACCCGACTCTTTTTTTTTTTCCGAAACCTACTCCGGCAAGGAAACACAAATCGGAATCTGGATGGATCCCGAAAACAAACCTAATATGACAAGAACTCGGATTGGTGGTGGATATATGGTGGTAGATGGCAGCGGTGGTGGTATATGACAGCTGTGGTGGTATATGGATACGGATTCGAAGCGGTGGCGGATAAGCGGTGGTGGTAGATGGCAGGGGTGATGATGATGGTGCGGCGGCGGCGTGACAACTTATGACCAGAACTCGAAACTCTAAAAGACTAGACTCTAAGACCAGCAACTAGACACGACGATGCAACCGCAAATTCAACAAAGCAAAACCCTAAAAAGATTATGCAAGGCTCAGATTGGTTCGGATATGATGAACTATCCCTAATTTTTTTTGTGGCTTTTTCGTGGACTATAGGTATGAAGAACAGACTCGATCTAAACTACTAAAAAACTGTAAAATCTCACCGAGCAACCTGGAAATCTGATACCACTTGATAGAGGCGGAGGTGTCCCGTCTTTCGATGAGATGATGGATATCGCTTTGGTGGAAGTCGACTTTGACGATCCGACTACGAACGTGCGAGGACGTCGCGCCTTAGCAATCGCTAAACCAACTCCGAGAGGTTATTGACCACGCCGGAGCACGATCAACCTGACCACGAGGGTCTGTTTCCTGCGAGCAAACGAAGAACAAGCAAGAAACTAAGATTGCAATCTGGATATTGCGAATATAAGATGAAAGCTTTATTGATCAAGGTGGGGTTCTGTGACGCCTTTGTCTGGTCGTTGAACACAAATGAAGTGCGCGAAGTTGCAGCTATGGCGAACTTTTAATCTAAACAAAACCCAAAGTCTAAACGATGCCCTAAGGGCTGTATATATGGAGGAAGAGGGGGGAATTTCGTGGCCCTTGGTGGAGGAGTCCGAAATCAACCCTATCTCTGGTTTCCCCACACATACAGACTCTAAAAATAGCCTATACTTATGTATTTCGAAATTACATGGGCCTGGCCCAATAATAAGGTGACGCAGCACCTAAAATAGCCTTGGGACGAAATTTATGAAGTGGCATCTTGTATATTTCGTCCAAGGCTTCATGCACCCATTATGGTGGCTTCAAAGTCCTGAAATCATCACTTGTAACTCCGTTCTTGTTCCCCTTGCGCATGCCATCATCTCCATGCTTGTTCTTGCTCCAATGTTCATCCTTCTCCAAGCTAGGCCCTTCATTTGTAAGCAAAACAAATGTATCCAATTTAGGCAGCATCATATTCTCATGAACATTAGAATCATTACCAAGAAACGAAAGTACCTGGTAATTTAGTTGGCGTGCACGAGCTCTAGTAATTGGTCCAGTATGTATAGCAGCAGGGGCTGTGGGTGTAACAATTGTATTGATGTCCTCATCAGGAAGTGCACCTTTTGCACCGACCGAGTATCTTTTCTTGGCTATGTTGTTACTCCACAGGGAATTGAAGTTGATAAAGCCAAGATTGAAGCTATTGAGAGTTGGCCACAGCCCAAAACGGTCACACAAGTGAGGAGTTTTCTTGGCCTCGCTGGATTCTATAGGCGTTTTGTGAGAGATTTCAGCACCATTGCTGCACCTCTTAATGAGCTTACAAAGAAAGATGTGCCTTTTCTTTGGGGTACCGCACAGGAAGAAGCCTTCACGGTATTGAAAGATAAGTTGACACATGCTCCTTTACTCCAACTTCCTGATTTTAATAAGACTTTTGAGCTTGAATGTGATGCTAGTGGAATTGGATTAGGAGGTGTGTTATTACAAGATGGCAAACCTGTTGCATACTTTTCTGAAAAATTGAGTGGGCCTAGTCTGAATTATTCTACTTATGATAAAGAATTATATGCTCTTGTTCGGACTTTAGAAACATGGCAACATTATTTATGGCCCAAAGAATTTGTTATACATTCTGATCATGAATCTTTGAGACATATTAAAAGTCAAGCTAAACTGAATCGTAGACATGCTAAATGGGTTGAATTCATTGAGACTTTCCCTTATGTCATTAAACACAAGAAGGGAAAAGAAAATGTTATTGCTGATGCATTGTCTCGTCGCTATACTATGCTTTCACAACTTGACTTCAAAATATTTGGTTTGGAGACCATCAAAGATCAATATGTGCATGATGCTGATTTTAAAGATGTAATGCAGAATTGTAAAGAAGGAAGAATGTGGAACAAGTTTGTCGTTAACGATGGATTTGTGTTTCGTGCTAACAAGCTATGCATTCCAGCTAGCTCCGTTCGTCTTTTGTTGTTGTAGGAAGCGCATGGAGGAGGATTAATGGGACATTTTGGCGTGAAGAAGACGGAGGACGTACTTGCTACACATTTCTTTTGGCCAAAGATGAGACGGGATGTTGAGCGTTTTATTGCTCGATGCACTACATGTCAAAAAGCTAAGTCACGGCTCAATCCTCATGGTTTATATATGCCTTTGCCTGTACCTAGTGTTCCTTGGGAGGATATATCTATGGACTTTGTTTTAGGTTTACCTCGAACAAAGAAGGGGAGGGATAGCATATTTGTTGTCGTGGATAGATTCTCGAAAATGGCACACTTTATACCATGTCATAAAAGCGATGATGCTGTTAATGTTGCTGATTTGTTCTTTCGTGAAATTATTCGCTTGCATGGTGTGCCAAATACTATTGTTTCAGATCGTGATACTAAATTTCTTAGCCACTTTTGGAGATGTTTATGGGCTAAGTTGGGGACTAAACTGCTTTTTAGTACTACTTGTCACCCCCAAACTGATGGACAAGCTGAAGTAGTCAATAGAACGTTGTCTACTATGCTTAGGGCTGTTTTGAAGAATAATAAGAAAATGTGGCAGGAATGCTTGCCTCATATTGAATTTGCTTATAATCGTTCATTGCATTCTACTACTAAGATGTGCCCTTTTGAAGTTGTGTATGGTTTCCTACCTCGTGCACCTATTGATTTGTTGCCTCTTCCATCTTCGGAGAAGGTTAATTTTGATGCTAAACAACGTGTTGAATTGATTTTAAAAATGCATGAGTTAACTAAGGAAAACATTGAGCGCATGAATGCTAAATATAAACTTGCTGGAGATAAGGGTAGAAAACATGTTGTGTTTGCACCTAGAGATCTTGTTTGGTTACATTTGCGTAAGGATAGATTTCCCGATTTGCGCAAATCAAAGTTAATGCCACGTGCTGATGGTCCCTTTAAGGTGTTAGAGAAAATAAATGATAATGCATATAAACTTGAGCTGCCTGCAGATTTTGGGGTTAGTCCCACTTTTAACATTGCAGATTTGAAGCCTTATTTGGGTGAGGAAGATGAACTTCCGTCGAGGACGACTTCATTTCAAGAAGGGGAGGATGATGAGGACATCAATACAATTGTTACACCCACAGCCCCTGCTGCTATACATACTGGACCAATTACTAGAGCTCGTGCACGCCAACTAAATTACCAGGTACTTTCGTTTCTTGGTAATGATTCTAATGTTCATGAGAATATGATGCTGCCTAAATTGGATACATTTGTTTAGCTTACAAATGAAGGGCCTAGCTTGGAGAAGGATGAACATTGGAGCAAGAACAAGCATGGAGATGATGTGATGAGGACATGACTACCTTGGATATGACCAAAAATATTGCATATATGCATATTTGTCAGGTGATTTCTAGTGCAAACTATTCAATAATCTATTTGTGTTATCCAGAACAAAAATACTTCACACACTTTTGTGTTTTGTCTAATTGCAGGTGTATGGGACATTTATACAATCCACATATGAAGATAAGGAAGAAAGAGATGTTTATTTGCTGTCCAAAAAGTTCTCTCACGTCACTTTTGGCCCAAGAGAAGATAGAGTCCAAGTCTCTCACGTTCTGGATTCAGATTCGGACTGCACAGACATACCTGACTCAAAACGCACACAAGTTTTTCATACGGACTTCGAATTGGGTGATTCTTTTTTTGTTGGAAACTAGATTTCGTGCACTTTCCAACCCAAGTGGAATCACCTTCAAATTCGTCCGGAGCGTTGAGTTGTGGACGAAACAATCTGATGCTGCAGCAGAATCCGAGTCAAACTACAAGTCCAAAGGTGTTACATCACCTCCACTTGGGCCCATTGGCCTTGTACGACCTAGATTTAGTTTTAGGCTGCCTTGGGACGTCCTCCCACCTCCTTGGCCGCCACCCCTTGCTCCTATATAAGTAGATCCATCTAGTAGCTTTTCCTTGGGATTTGTTTAGTTAAAAGTTAGCCATTGCAACTTCGTGTACTTCGTTTGTGTCCAACGACCAGACCAAGACCGCTTCCGGATCCCCACCATTATCAATACTTCATATATATTTGCAATATTCAGATTGCTTTATCATATTCTTGCTCGTTCTTCGATTGCTTGCAGGAATAGACCTTCGTGGTCAGGCTGATCGTGCTTCCAGCATTGTCAGTAACCTCAGGAGATTGGTTTAGCGATTGCTAAGGCGCAACGTCGTGCACGTTTGTAGTCGGATCGTCAAAGTCGTCTCCACCAAATCGATAGTTATCATCTCATCGAAAGATCGGGACACCCTCGCCTCTATCAAGTGGTATCAGTTTTCAGGTTGCTCGGTGAGAATTTCCAGTTTTCCTAGATTAGATTTACTTTCTTACCTATTGTCCAAGAAAAAGCCACAAAAAAAAGTTAGATCTATTCATCCTTGGTCCAAGCCAGTCTGAGCCTTTGCAATTTTCTTTTCATTGATTGCATAGTTGAATTATCGATTGCATCGTCGTGTCGAGTTGCTGGTCTTAGTGTCTAGTTCGTTTAGAGTTTCGAGTTCTGTTCACATTAGTCACGCCACCGCTGCATCATTATCTCTTCCGCTGTCCACCACCCATCCATCAATTTCCACCACGTGATACCCACCATTCATTGTCATAATAATAGTTGAGATCGTTCACATCTTCACTTGATCCAATCTGCATCTTATCTAGTTTGTTTTGGAAAGAGGGAAAAAACGAGAGAAAAAAAAGGAAAAAAAGTCAGAGAAAAAAAAGGAGAGAAAGAAAAAAAAAGTGTGAGGAGAAAAAAAGAGAGAAGAAAAAAAACAAAAAAATCGGCACAAACTTTTTCAGAGGAAAGTTGGAGACAAAGTTGTTGATATATCCTCCTTGGCTGTTGTTTCACCTCATTATCTTCACTGTTGTTGTGATCTTCACTTATATCTTGCTGTCAAGAGCTACTTAGTATCCTTCATTGATGCTAGTTGTGCTACGCCGTGACCTCATTAGTGTTCTAGGCTCGCGTCTCTAGTCCGGTCTAGCCTAGGACCAGCACAGTACCGTCGTTGAGCGTTTATTCAACATTGCATCTTTGAATTGATTATTGCTAATCTTTTGCTACCATATATAGCCAACCCAGCTCCACATATTTATACACCGTGTATACGTACGCTCCCCTGGCAATCGCTTTACTCAATATTCGGAGTTACTTGACACCGCTGGTTGCCGATCACCGCCTGCTGCATGGTAAGAACTTGTAAGACATTGATATTTGCTTTACTGTGAGCGTTTTACCACCACATCCTAGTAGTTATAGGAACATTATTTTTGGGTTTTGTTTCTTGTTCTACTAATCATGACAGGATCCAGAGTCAATTCATGGGCTTTCTCGATCGCGGGAGACGTGCCACCACCTTTGCAAATACCACAACCGTCACGAGAGGTGCACAAACATCCAAATGCACATGATCAAGTTAATGTATCTATACCACCATTTAATGGCCGTTTTAAACCTGCTTTATATATTGAATGGGAGTTCGACATAAAAAATATATTTGCTTCCCATAATTTCGATGAACATAAAAAGGTTAAGGTTGCGGTTGGTTCTTTCACTGGTTATGCTTTGGTTTGGTGGAGTGAATATTGTCGGTTACACCCTGATTATATACCTACTACTTGGGATGATTTGAAACTTGCCATGCGACATACTTTCGTCCCTGCTTATTATACTCGTGACATGATTAAGAAGTTGCAACACTTAAAACAAGGTAGTGAAACTGTAACAAAATATTATGATGATTTACAAACTACCTTGTTGCATTCCTCTTTAGAAGAAAGTGAAGATGATTTTATGGATATATTTTGGGGAGGATTAAACCGTGATATTCAAGAGATACTAATTCATGAAGAGTGTTATTGATAGAGGCAAAGGTGTCCCGTCTTTCGATGAGATGGTGGATTTCGCTTTGGTGGAAGTCGACTTTGACGATCCGACTACGAACGTGCGAGGACGTCGCGCCTTAGCAATCGCTAAACCAACTCCGAGAGGTTATTGACCACGCCGGAGCACGATCAACCTGACCACGAGGGTCTGTTTCCTGCGAGCAAACGAAGAACAAGCAAGAAACTAAGATTGCAATCTGGATATTGCGAATATAAGATGAAAGCTTTATTGATCAAGGTGGGGTTCTGTGACGCCTTTGTCTGGTCGTTGAACACAAACGAAGTACGCGAAGTTGCAGCTATGGCGAACTTTTAATCTAAACAAAACCCAAAGTCTAAACGATGCCCTAAGGGCTGTATATATGGAGGAAGAGGGGGGAATTTCGTGGCCCTTGGTGGAGGAGTCCGAAATCAACCCTATCTCTTGTTTCCCCACACATACGGACTCTAAAAATAGCCTATACTTATGTATTTCGAAATTACATGGGCCTGGCCCAATAATAAGGTGACGCAGCACCTAAAATAGCCTCGGGACGAAATTTATGAAGTGGCATCTTGTATATTTCGTCCAAGGCTTCATGCACCCATTATGGTGGCTTCAAAGTCCTGAAATCATCACTTGTAACTCCGTTCCTGTTTCCCTTGCGCATGCCATCATCTCCATGCTTGTTCTTGCTCCAATGTTCATCCTTCTCCAAGCTAGGCCCTTCATTTGTAAGCAAAACAAATGTATCCAATTTAGGCAGCATCATATTCTCATGAACATTAGAATCATTACCAAGAAACGAAAGTACCTGGTAATTTAGTTGGCGTGCACGAGCTCTAGTAATTGGTCCAGTATGTATAGCAGCAGGGGCTGTGGGTGTAACAATTGTATTGATGTCCTCATCACTGTCAGCGTCTTCAGGAGCCATGTATTGCGTCTCATGATCAGAATCATCTCCACCATGTTCTTCACGTGTAATAAGAGCCAAAGTCTCCTCATCATAGTCACTAGCGGACTCATATCCACCATCCGCGGTAGCAATCATCACACGCGGAGATTTGCATTCTCTCGCATAATGACCTTCTCCCTTACAACGACGACAAATAATATCACTTGTGTGCCCTGTTGATGCCATGGAAGAAGAAGAACTCCGTGCAGGCCCAGCAGGTGCGCTCTTGGCAGATAATGGTGGTTGTGCCTGTTTTCTTGTATCACGACTGGAGGAGGCACCTAATTGAGGTGCTGGTGCAGTTGAAGTAGAAGATGCACGCGGTGTCCATGATGAAGGTCGGCCTGCAGAAAAGTTAGTTCGCCCCAATGCTTGTCGATCCTGCACTTCACGTTCAGCTTTACAAGCAAGATGGAATAAACGAGTGATATTAGTATACTCCTTATAGTCTAGAATGGTCTGAATCTCTCTATTTAATCCACCCAGAAAACGTGCAAGCATAGCTTCATTCTCCTCAACAATACCACATCTAATCATGCCAGTTTGTAATTCCTGATAATATTCTTCTACAGAATTTTTCCCTTGTCTTAAACGCTGCAATTTTTGAAGCAATTCACGTTGATAATATGGTGGAACCCAACGCGTACGCATAGCAGTTTTCAAAGCAGCCCAAGTAGTTGGAATAGGATATAATCTACAATGTTCAGACCACCATACACATGCAAAACTAGTGAAAGCACAGCAGCAACTCGTCTCTCTTCAGGATATTGTAAACATGTAAATCGTTGTTCAGTTTCTAACTCCCAAGTAAGATATATATCAGGAACATATCTACCCTCAAATGGTGGAATATTCAATTTCAGTTTAGGAATATGGACATCATCTCGTACCTGAGGTGGTGGTGCAGGCCTACCATTACGAATATATACCTGAGGTCGACCTGCTGGTGGTGGTACAGGTGGCTGCACGTAGTGTTGATTTTGATCAACCTCATCCTCATAATCTCCCACATAATCATCCTCCTCCGCATCAGCAGCAGGAGCCACAGAAGTATCAACAGCAGCACCAACAGTTTGGCCAAACGCAAGAGGAACACGGCTTGCTCGGCGGAGGTCTGCTTCGCGACGTGGAGGTAGTCGTTGTTGTTGTTGTTGGAGAGGTGCGTTAGCTGCAGCGGGTGCTGGTGGTGGAAGACGCGCGAGCAATTCATTAAACTTGTTATCGAGCTTTGTTTCGAACGTCTTCTCAAAGCCAGTGATCTTCTCCATGGCCTCTTCAAAATTGTTCAGCACATCTTGCACCTGTTCAGTCATCATTTGCTGAAACTTATCATGAAGCTCCTTGTTCGATAAATTCTCCCAGTCAATCTCGTCGGCTTGTGATCCTGGCATGGTTAGCAGCAATAGAAACACACAAGAATATGATCCTACAGACTACGAACAAGTGGTGGTGGTGGGTGTCACAAATCCGTCAAGCAAATCTCAAATTCTTACCAGTTCTTACCCAGCAGCAGGCGGTGATCGGCAACCGTTGTAGTCAAAAACTCTCAAAGCTTGGATAGAGCGATTACCAGGGAGAGTCAAACGCACGACGTAGATGTATGTGGAGCTGGGAAGGCTTATAATATGGTAGCAAAAAGGGTCAGCAATAATCAATTCAGAGATGCAAAGTTGAATAAACGCTCAACGACGGTACTGTGCTGGTCCTAGGCTAGACCGTACTAGAGACGCGAGCCTAGAACACTAACAAAATCACGGCGCGACACGTAAACAAGGGAAAAGCACACTCTGAAATTTTTTTTTTCGCTCTTTTTTTTTTGCGCTCTTTTTTTTTTGCGCTGCTTTTTTTTTTTTGCGAAAAATCACTATAATGGCGAGTGTCTCAAAACTCTTCCTAGCTCAAACGGACAAGATGGGCACGAAATTTTTTCGACCAATTTTTTTTTTTCGACTGCCCGGACCCAAAAACTGGAAACGGGTCAAAAA
>NW_021270725.1:15616-21379 GCF_002162155.2 Triticum dicoccoides
TTGGTCATATCCAAGGTAGTCATGTCCTCATCAACTTTTAACTAAACAAATCCCAAGGAAAAGCTACTAGATGGATCTACTTATATAGGAGCAAGGGGTGGCGGCCAAGGAGGTGGGAGAACGTCCCAAGGCAGCCTAAAACTAAATCTAGGTTGTACAAGGCCAATGGGCCCAAGTGGAGGTGATGAGGACATGACTACCTTAGATATGACCAAAAATATTGCATATATGCATATTTTTCAGGTGATTTCTAGTGCAAACTATTCAATAATCTATTTATGTTATCCAGAACAAAAATACTTCACACACTTTTGTGTTTTGTCTAATTGCAGGTGTATGGGACATTTGTACAATCTACATATGAAGATAAGGAAGAAAGAGATGTTTATTTGCTGTCCAAAAAGTTCTCTCACGTCACTTTTGGCCCAAGAGAAGATAGAGTCCAAGTCTCTCACGTTCTGGATTCAGATTCGGACTGCACAGACACACCTGACTCAAAACGCACACAAGTTTTTCATACGGACTCCGAATTGGGTGATTCTTTTTTTGTTGGAAACTAGATTTCGTGCACTTTCCAACCCAATTGGAATCACCTTCAAATTCGTCCGGAGCGTTGAGTTGTGGACGAAACAATCTGATGCTGCAGCAGAATCCGAGTCAAACTACAAGTCCAAAGGTGTTACATCACCTCCACTTGGGCCCATTGGCCTTGTACGACCTAGATTTAGTTTTAGGCTGCCTTGGGACGTCCTCCCACCTCCTTGGCCGCCACCCCTTGCTCCTATATAAGTAGATCCATCTAGTATCTTTTCCTTGGGATTTGTTTAGTTAAAAGTTAGCCATTGCAACTTCGTGTACTTCGTTTGCGTCCAACAACCAGACCAAGACCGCTTACGGATCCCCACCATTATCAATACTTCATATATATTCGCAATATTCAGATTGCTTTATCATATTCTTGCTCGTTCTTCGATTGCTTGCAGGAATAGACCTTCGTGGTCAGGCTGACCGTGCTTCCAGCATCGTCAGTAACCTCTCGGAGTTGGTTTAGCGATTGCTAAGGCGCAACGTCGTGCACGTTTGTAGTCGGATCGTCAAAGTCGTCTCCACCAAATCGATAGTTATCATCTCATCGAAAGATCGGGACACCCTCGCCTCTATCAGTATGGTTTCCTACCTCGTGCACCTATTGATTTGTTGCCTCTTCCATCTTCGGAGAAGGTTAATTTTGATGCTAAACAACGTGCTGAATTGATTTTAAAAATGCATGAGTTAACTAAGGAAAACATTGAGCGCATGAATGCTAAATATAAACTTGCTGGAGATAAGGGTAGAAAACATGTTGTGTTTGCACCTGGAGATCTTGTTTGGTTACATTTGCGTAAGGATAGATTTCCTGATTTGCGCAAATCAAAGTTAATGCCACGTGCTGATGGTCCCTTTAAGGTGTTAGAGAAAATAAATGATAATGCATATAAACTTGAGCTGCCTGCAGATTTTGGGGTTAGTCCCACTTTTAACATTGCAGATTTGAAGCCTTATTTGGGTGAGGAAGATGAACTTCCGTCGAGGATGACTTCATTTCAAGAAGGGGAGGATGATGAGGACATCAATACAATTGTTACACCCACAGCCCCTGCTGCTATACATACTGGACCAATTACTAGAGCTCGTGCACGCCAACTAAATTACTAGGTACTTTCGTTTCTTGGTAATGATTCTAATGTTCATGAGAATATGATGCTGCCTAAATTGGATACATTTGTTTTGCTTACAAATGAAGGGCCTAGCTTGGAGAAGGATGAACATTGGAGCAAGAACAAGCGTGGAGATGATGGCATGTGCAAGGGGAACAAGAACGGAGTTACAAGTGATGATTTCAGGACTTTGAAGCCACCATAATGGGTGCATGAAGCCTTGGACGAAATATACAAGATGCCACTTCATAAATTTCGTCCCGAGGCTATTTTAGGTGCTGCGTCACCTTATTATTGGGCCAGGCCCATGTAATTTCGAAATACATAAGTATAGGCTATTTTTAGAGTCCGTATGTGTGGGGAAACAAGAGATAGGGTTGATTTCGGACCCCTCCACCAAGGGCCACGAAATTCCCCCCTCTTCCTCCATATATACAGCCCTTAGGGCATCGTTTAGACTTTGGGTTTTGTTTAGATTAAAAGTTCGCCATAGCTGCAACTTCGCGTACTTCGTTTGTGTTCAACGACCAGACAAAGGCGTCACAGAACCCCACCTTGATCAATAAAGCTTTCATCTTATATTCGCAATATCCAGATTGCAATCTTAGTTTCTTGCTTGTTCTTCGTTTGCTCGCAGGAAACAGACCCTCGTGGTCAGGTTGATCGTGCTCCAGCGTGGTCAATAACCTCTCGGAGTTGGTTTAGCGATTGCTAAGGCGCGACGTCCTCGCACGTTCGTAGTCGGATCGTCAAAGTCGACTTCCACCAAAGCGATATCCAACATCTCATCGAAAGACGGGACACCTTTGCCTCTATCAGTGGGTGTCACAAATCCGTCAAGCAAATCTCAAATTCTTACCAGTTCTTACCCAGCAGCAGGCGGTGATCGGCAACGTTGTAGTCAAAAACTCTCAAAGCTTGGATAGAGCGATTACCAGGGAGAGTCAAACGCACGACGTAGATGTATGTGGAGCTGGGAAGGCTTATAATATGGTAGCAAAAAGGGTCAGCAATAATCAATTCAGAGATGCAAAGTTGAATAAACGCTCAACGACGGTACTGTGCTGGTCCTAGGCTAGACTGTGCTAGAGACGCGAGCCTAGAACACTAACAAAATCACGGCGCGGCACGTAAACAAGGGAAAAGCACACTCTGAATTTTTTTTTTCGCTCTTTTTTTTTTGCGCTCTTTTTTTTTGCGCTGCTTTTTTTTTTGCGAAAAATCACTATAATGGCGAGTGTCTCAAAACTCTTCCTAGCTCAAACTGACAGGATGGGCACGAAATTTTTTCGACCAATTTTTTTTTTTCGACTGCCCGGACCCAAAAACTGGAAACGGGTCAAAAAAAACTTCCTATAATGGCACCTGTCTCAAAACACTCAGAAACACCTAAAAATAGGATAGCCAGAAAATTTTTCGAAAAATGCGTTTTCGAAAAATTTTGGGCCTAAACGGAGCGTGGCTACCCGACTCTTTTTTTTTTTCCGAAACCTACTCCGGCAAGGAAACACAAATCGGAATCTGGATGGATCCCGAAAACAAACCTAATATGACAAGAACTCGGATTGGTGGTGGATATATGGTGGTAGATGGCAGCGGTGGTGGTATATGACAGCTGTGGTGGTATATGGATACGGATTCGAAGCGGTGGCGGATAAGCGGTGGTGGTAGATGGCAGGGGTGATGATGATGGTGCGGCGGCGGCGTGACAACTTATGACCAGAACTCGAAACTCTAAAAGACTAGACTCTAAGACCAGCAACTAGACACGACGATGCAACCGCAAATTCAACAAAGCAAAACCCTAAAAAGATTATGCAAGGCTCAGATTGGTTCGGATATGATGAACTAACCCTAAATTTTTTTTGTGGCTTTTTCGTGGACTATAGGTATGAAGAGCAGACTCGATCTAAACTACTAAAAAACTGTAAAATCTCACCGAGCAACCTGGAAATCTGATACCACTTGATAGAGGCAAAGGTGTCCCGTCTTTCGATGAGATGATGGATATCGCTTTGGTGGAAGTCGACTTTGACGATCCGACTACGAACGTGCGAGGACGTCGCGCCTTAGCAATCGCTAAACCAACTCCGAGAGGTTATTGACCACGCCGGAGCACGATCAACCTGACCACGAGGGTCTATTTCCTGCGAGCAAACGAAGAACAAGCAAGAAACTAAGATTGCAATCTGGATATTGCGAATATAAGATGAAAGCTTTATTGATCAAGGTGGGGTTCTGTGACGCCTTTGTCTGGTCGTTGAACACAAACGAAGTGCGCGAAGTTGCAGCTATGGCGAACTTTTAATCTAAACAAAACCCAAAGTCTAAACGATGCCCTAAGGGCTGTATATATGGAGGAAGAGGGGGGAATTTCGTGGCCCTTGGTGGAGGAGTCCGAAATCAACCCTATCTCTGGTTTCCCCACACATACAGACTCTAAAAATAGCCTATACTTATGTATTTCGAAATTACATGGGCCTGGCCCAATAATAAGGTGACGCAGCACCTAAAATAGCCTTGGGACGAAATTTATGAAGTGGCATCTTGTATATTTCGTCCAAGGCTTCATGCACCCATTATGGTGGCTTCAAAGTCCTGAAATCATCACTTGTAACTCCGTTCTTGTTCCCCTTGCGCATGCCATCATCTCCATGCTTGTTCTTGCTCCAATGTTCATCCTTCTCCAAGCTAGGCCCTTCATTTGTAAGCAAAACAAATGTATCCAATTTAGGCAGCATCATATTCTCATGAACATTAGAATCATTACCAAGAAACGAAAGTACCTGGTAATTTAGTTGGCGTGCACGAGCTCTAGTAATTGGTCCAGTATGTATAGCAGCAGGGGCTGTGGGTGTAACAATTGTATTGATGTCCTCATCATATGCAATATTTTTGGTCATATCCAAGGTAGTCATGTCCTCATCATCTTGATAGAGGCGAGGGTCCCGATCTTTCGATGAGATGATAACTATCGATTTGGTGGAGACGACTTTGACGATCCGACTACAAACGTGCACGACGTTGCGCCTTAGCAATCGCTAAACCAATCTCCTGAGGTTACTGACGATGCTGGAAGCACGGTCAGCCTGACCACGAAGGTCTATTCCTGCAAGCAATCGAAGAACGAGCAAGAATATGATAAAGCAATCTGAATATTGCAAATATATATGAGGTATTGATAATGGTGGGGATCCGTAAGCGGTCTTGGTCTGGTCGTTGGACACAAACGAAATACACGAAGTTGCAATGGCTAACTTTTAACTAAACAAATCCCAAGGAAAAGCTACTAGATGGATCTACTTATATAGGAGCAAGGGGTGGCGGCCAAGGAGGTGGGAGGACGTCCCAAGGCATCCTAAAACTAAATCTAGGTCGTACAAGGCCAATGGGCCCAAGTGGAGGTGATGTAACACCTTTGGACTTGTAGTTTGACTCGGATTCTGCTGCAGCATCAGATTGTTTCGTCCACAACTCAACGCTCCGGACGAATTTGAAGGTGATTCCAATTGGGTTGGAAAGTGCACGAAATCTAATTTCCAACAAAAAAGAATCACCCAATTCGGAGTCCGTATGAAAAACTTGTGTGCGTTTTGAGTCAGGTGTGTCTGTGCAGTCCGAATCTGAATCCAGAACGTGAGAGACTTGGACTCTATCTTCTCTTGGGCGAAAAGCGACGTGAGAGAATTTTTGGGACAGCAAATAAACATCTCTTTCTTCCTTATCTTCATATGTGGATTGTACAAATGTCCCATACACCTGCAATTAGACAAAACACAAAAGTGTGTGAAGTATTTTTGTTCTGGATAACATAAATAGATTATTGAATAGTTTGCACTAGAAATCACCTGACAAATATGCATATATGCAATATTTTTGGTCATATCCAAGGTAGTCATGTCCTCATCAACTTTTAACTAAACAAATCCCAAGGAAAAGCTACTAGATGGATCTACTTATATAGGAGCAAGGGGTGGCGGCCAAGGAGGTGGGAGAACGTCCCAAGGCAGCCTAAAACTAAATCTAGGTTGTACAAGGCCAATGGGCCCAAGTGGAGGTGATGAGG
>NW_021270725.1:25354-36436 GCF_002162155.2 Triticum dicoccoides
AAACTACAAGTCCAAAGGTGTTACATCACCTCCACTTGGGCCCATTGGCCTTGTACGACCTAGATTTAGTTTTAGGCTGCCTTGGGACGTCCTCCCACCTCCTTGGCCGCCACCCCTTGCTCCTATATAAGTAGATCCATCTAGTAGCTTTTCCTTGGGATTTGTTTAGTTAAAAGTTAGCCATTGCAACTTCGTGTACTTCGTTTGTGTCCAACGACCAGACCAAGACCGCTTCCGGATCCCCACCATTATCAATACTTCATATATATTTGCAATATTCAGATTGCTTTATCATATTCTTGCTCGTTCTTCGATTGCTTGCAGGAATAGACCTTCGTGGTCAGGCTGACCGTGCTTCCAGCATTGTCAGTAACCTCAGGAGATTGGTTTAGCGATTGCTAAGGCGCAACGTCGTGCACGTTTGTAGTCGGATCGTCAAAATCGTCTCCACCAAATCGATAGTTATCATCTCATCGAAAGATCGGGACACCCTCGCCTCTATCAGGAGGTGATGTAACACCTTTGGACTTGTAGTTTGACTCGGATTCTGCTGCAGCATCAGATTGTTTCGTCCACAACTCAACGCTCCGGTCGAATTTGAAGGTGATTCCAATTGGGTTGGAAAGTGCACGAAATCTAGTTTCCAACAAAAAAAGAATCACCCAATTCGGAGTCCGTATGAAAAACTTGTGTGCGTTTTGAGTCAGGTATGTCTGTGCAGTCCGAATCTGAATCCAGAACGTGAGAGACTTGGACTCTATCTTCTCTTGGGCCAAAAGTGACGTGAGAGAACTTTTTGGACAGCAAATAAACATCTCTTTCTTCCTTATCTTCATATGTGGATTGTATAAATGTCCCATACACCTGCAATTAGACAAAACACAAAAGTGTGTGAAGTATTTTTGTTCTGGATAACATAAATAGATTATTGAATAGTTTGCACTAGAAATCACCTGACAAATATGCATATATGCAATATTTTTGGTCATATCCAAGGTAGTCATGTCCTCATCACCGTGTACCATCCCTAGTTGTCCGTGGATTCATGTATCGTTCTATGTGCTCGAGGATCTAGCCCATGTGTGACTTATTCATGTCGGTTTAGTGATTTCCTCTTGTGTTTTCCTTCCGTTCTTCACCATGTTCTTCGTGATTTCCCCGGGATCCGCTCCTTTCGTGAAAGATCGGGCGATTAGGGTCTCTACCCTACATCATCTTGGTATCTAGAGCAAGGTTGATCACGATTTCGGAGCCCCCCTCTTCATTTTCTAGCATGATTTTGTTGTTTTTCGTCCTAATCCGAAAATCCCCACAAAAATAGCCCCAAAAATTTTTCTTGTGTTTTGTGAGTTTTGATGATGTTTCGTTGGTTTTGATCCGAGAATTTGTTGTGTTGCAAGTGGATCTAGCCATCCCCCACCATCTCCACCCCGAAATCCATCCAAAATCCACGAAATCCTTTCAACTTTGACCCCGACCCACCGGACGACCGCAACTTACCCGACGTCTGGCGACCCAGGAACCGTCGGACGTCCGACCTTACCAGACGACCGGAACCTCTAAACCAAGCGGAAATTAGTGGATTTCCGACCCTACCAGACGTGCGGCGACCGGACATCCGTCCATTTCCGGACGACCGCTACTCTGAAACTGATTTCGCTCAAATTTCTGTTTCGGCTTCCATCACATCATCCGCTACACCACCACCGACTTCCGCAAACATTTCCAATATCCCATCCCACACCACCACTTACCCGCTACCTACTCCCACGCTTTTGGTCGCACTTGATTTTGAGGATTTGAGTTGCGGTACCGTATCCTTTTGTGTTTCGGCTATTTAGGTACGGTTCGACATCAACATCACCGCCGCTCATCTTCGCCCCGGACGCGTCATCAACAACGACCACCTCGCCTACGACTTGTTATTCGTGCTACCATTTTGACACCATACCGGAAGCAGGACCGGTAACCTCATCTTGGTATTGGACATATCACTCTTGCCATTACATTGATAGCCATCATAGCCTTACTCCTTTGCATTACTTACCCATCGAGACTAGCCATTGAGTATTGCTGGCAACGAGACTTGTGCACATTAGTGATCATACTTCCCATAGCATACATACATACATACATCATTGTTGCCTATATTGGTATCATCTCTTGTGTCACAAAGTTGTCATTGCATACTCACTTGCTATCTTGGTTCGTCAAGCATTGCATGAGAAAAGAGCTCAAACATCAAGGAGCCAACCAAGCTTTTAAGCAAAGAGGAAAGATAAGCAAAGAGCTTTTAAGCAAGAACCATAGCATCATACAACATTAAGATTGTCATACTCGATCATCTTGGATCATATCATAGCAACACCTTGCATAGAACATATTTGGGATAGAAGTCGTTGCATTTTTGCTAAGTAGGTTGTGCACAAGTTCTTGTATCCACCTATCGTGCAATCGTGCTAGCGTCTCTCTAGTGTTGTGCAAAAAGAGCATTTTTGTGGATTCCACATTTTGGCTCACCCTTGGTTGCACAACCCCACTTATCTTTTTGCGCGTGTGTTTCCGTGGACCGTATATGCTTGGTCTACATGTTACATTGCATCTTGCGAATCTTTTCCAACATTATTGAATCTTGCTTACATTCACATTAAAAATTGTGCCACCATCCTAATCAAGCTCCACCATAATCTTTTACTTGTGTAGGTGTGAGAAACCGACGAGAATTCGTACCAATTGGGCTATTTCCTTGTCCTACATTGGAGTGATCATCGATTCACTTTCAACTTCGGTCAAGGTACATTTGGTATTCGTTCTTCTCTTTCTACCACTCACATTTGTCTTGGAATGATGGATAGGCCAAGTACTTCTACCAACCCACTCTTCATGGAGCAAGACGACGACATGAACTCCTTCGTCACCAAGAGTCACCTCTTTGGTGCACAACATGCTTTGCATCAAGAGCAACAAGCTATGAGTGAATGCATCGACAACCTTGCCGCCGACTTGCGACTTTCTGAGCAACGTACAAGGGACTACTTCGACCACAAGCTCGACGATCACAAGCAAGAGAATGACGCAAGGATGGATGAGATTCGCGCTTTGTTGCTCAACTGCTCTTCTTCCACTTCAAGAAGGAGCTGTTCAAGTCGCCATTCCGACTTTACCCTCTCCGGCTCAATTAAACCATCTTCAAACACTCTTCGACGTGCTGCGCGCAACGAGCGTCAAGAAAATCTCAATCCACTTCGAGACACCGACTCGCAAGAACATCGACGACGCCAAGCCGAAGAAGCCTTTGCGCTAGCTCGAGAACGGCAACAAAAACTCCAACATGAAGAGGAAGAACGCGCGCATCTACACCAAAATGCACAAGATGTTGAGGCTCAGCGTCGAGAACAACAACTCCGTGACGCTCAAGCACTTGAGGCGCAACAAGCTCTACGTGATGCGAGTCGAGCCATTGCCGACCGAGGCCGACAAGCCCGTGAACAAGAGGAAGCACTTCGCGAAGAAATTCAAGAACGACGATTTCATCAAGAGCATGACGACAATGGGAATCCTCCGCGACAAGAGCAGCACGAGGTTGACAACCCTCCGCGTCAAGAGCACCACGAGTTGAACAATCATCTACAACATGGGCGTCATCATCCCCGACCCCAACACAATGAGGAGCAACGCTACGGCAAGCTCAAGTTCACCATGCCCAAGTTCAACGGAAGCAACAATCCCGAAGAATACCTTTCATGGGCATTGAAAGTTGACAAGATCTTCCGTTTGCACAATTATGAAGAAGAGAAGAAGATCGCGATGGCATCCCTTAAGTTCCAAGACTACGTCCTCATTTGGTGGGAACAAATCATAGAGCACCGCGAGGCAAGAGGTGAACCACCCATCACTACTTGGGCACAAATGAAGGATGTCATGAGAGCACGCTTCGTGCCTACCTACTACAACCGTGACCTCTTCAAGAAACTCCAACAACTCAAGCAAGGAACCAAGAGCGTTGAAGAATACTACAAGGAGGTGGAGATTGCAATGATAAGAGCCAATGTGACAGAAGATGATGAGCAAACAATGGCACGTTTCTTGAATGGACTCAGTCATCCTATCAAGAAGATCGTCGACTTCCAACCATACTCAAATCTCATCGAGCTCGTGCACCAAGCTACCAAAGCGGAACGCCAAGTGCAAGATGATTTCAAGTATGCCAAGTTCTCATCCAAGTCCTACAGCTTCTCCAATAACCAAGCTTCAACGACTCCAACACCGACTACAAGACCCTCTACTTCCAACATCGACAAGTCGACTTCCAAGAAAGCTTCACCAACTACAAGCAATCCTAATACGAGCAACTTCAAGCCGAGAGCTTCATCATCATCAACCCCTACCGATGAGATGGTCAAGACGAGTTCCCTCAAGTGTTTCACTTGCGGCGGCCGAGGCCACAAGTCCTATGAGTGCACCAACAAGCGCACAATGATCTTCAATGATGATGGCACTTATGATTCCATGAGCGAAGGAGAAATGGAAGCCCTTGAGCAATTCGCCATGCACCGCCAAGTGAACAATGAAGACGAACAAGTCTTTTGTGATGAAGACTCAAGTCCCGCACTTGTTGTCTCTAAAGTCTTGACTCTCCAACATCACCAAGAAGAAGACCAACGATGCCACATACTCCACACCAAGGCCAGCATCAATGGACGATCCGTCAAGGTCCTCATCGATGGAGGGAGTTGATGTAGGGTGGAGACCCTAATCGCCCGATCTTTCACGAAATGATGAGGACATCAATACCATTGTTACACCCACAGGCCCTGCTGCTATACATACTGGACCAATTACTAGAGCTCGCGCACGCCAACTAAATTACCAGGTACTTTCGTTTCTTGGTAATGATTCTAATGTTCATGAGAATATGATGCTGCCTAAATTGGATACATTTGTTTTGCTTACAAATGAAGGGCCTAGATTGGAGAAGGATGAACATTGGAGCAAGAACAAGCATGGAGATGATGGCATGCGCAAGGGGAACAAGAACGGAGTTACAAGTGATGATTTCAGGACTTTGAAGCCACCATAATGGGTGCATGAAGCCTTGGACGAAATATACAAGATGCCACTTCATAAATTTTGAAAAATAGGATAGCCAGATTTTTTTTCGAAAAATGCGTTTTCGAAAAATTTTGGGCCTAAACGGAGCGTGGCTACCCGACTCTTTTTTTTTCCGAAACCTACTCCGGCAAGGAAACACGAATCGGAATCTAGATGGATCTCGAAAACAAACCTAATATGACAAGAACTCGGATTGGTGGTGGATATATGGTGGTAGATGGCAGCGGTGGTGGTATATGACAGCTGTGGTGGTATATGGATACGGATTCGAAGCGGTGGCGGATAAGCGGTGGTGGTAGATGGCAGGGGTGATGATGATGGTGCGGCGGCGGCGTGACAACTTATGACCAGAACTCGAAACTCTAAAAGACTAGATCTAAGACCAGCAACTAGAAACGACGATGCAACCGCAAATTCAACAAAGCAAAACCCTAAAAAGATTATGCAAAGGCTCAGATTGGTTCGGATATGATGAACTAACCCTAATTTTTTTTGTGGCTTTTTCGTGGACTGTAGGTATGAAGAACAGACTCGATCTAAACTACGAAAAACTGTAAAATCTCACCGAGCAACCTGGAAATCTGATACCACTTGATAGAGGCAAAGGTGTCCCGTCTTTCGATGAGATGGTGGATTTCGCTTTGGTGGAAGTCGACTTTGACGATCCGACTACGAGCGTGCGAGGACGTCGCGCCTTAGCAATCGCTAAACCAACTCCGAGAGGTTATTGACCACGCCGGAGCACGATCAACCTGACCACGAGGGTCTGTTTCCTGCGAGCAAACGAAGAACAAGCAAGAAACTAAGATTGCAATCTGGATATTGCGAATATAAGATGGAAGCTTTATTGATCAAGGTGGGGTTCTGTGACGCCTTTGTCTGGTCGTTGAACACAAACGAAGTACGCGAAGTTGCAGCTATGGCGAACTTTTAATCTAAACAAAACCCAAAGTCTAAACGATGCCCTAAGGGCTGTATATATGGAGGAAGAGGGGGGAATTTCGTGGCCCTTGGTGGAGGGGTCCGAAATCAACCCTATCTCTTGTTTCCCCACACATACGGACTCTAAAAATAGCCTATACTTATGTATTTCGAAATTACATGGGCCTGGCCCAATAATAAGGTGACGCATCACGTAGAGCAATAAAAATAGCACGTAGATGTTCCAAATGTTCTTCCAAAGATCTGCTATAAATCAATATGTCATCAAAGTAAACTACCACAAATCGTCCAATGAAAGCACGTAAAACTTCGTTCATTAATCTCATGAAAGTACTAGGTGCATTAGTTAACCCAAAAGGCATGACTAACCACTCATATAATCCAAACTTAGTTTTAAATGCTGTTTTCCATTCATCTCCCAATTTCATACGAATTTGATGGTAGCCACTACGCAAATGAACTTTGGAGAATATTGTAGAGCCACTCAATTCATCAAGCATATCATCTAGCCTAGGAATAGGATGACGATAACGAATAGTAATATTATTAATGCCTCTACAATCAACACACATACGTGATGTACCATCCTTTTTCGGCACTAGAATAATAGGAACATCACAAGGACTAAGGGATTCGCGTATATAACCTTTGTCGAGAAGCTCTTGTACTTGACGCATAATCTCCTTCGTCTCCTCTGGATTGGTACGGTATGGTGCACGGTTTGGCAGTGAAGCACCGGGAATTAAGTCAATCTGATGCTCAATCCCTCGAATAGGTGGTAATCCCAGTGGCACGTCTTGTGGAAAAACGTCAGCGAACTCCTGCAAAATGTTAGTGACAGCAGGAGGCAAAGAGGAAGGCACGTCCTCGAATGAAAATAATGCCTCTTTGCACACAAAAACATAGCAAACAGATTTGCTGAAATCTAGCTCATCAATATCAGATTTGGTGGCAAATAAACATGCACTTTTCAATTTAATTTCAGAAGCAACACTAGATGGTTTATTATTAGGCTTCATTTGTTGCTCAAATTCTTTTGCCACAATCTGATTTTCACTCTTATTCTTCTCCTATTGTGCTTTATTAGCTCTATTAATATCATCTTTCAAAATGGAATCAGGAGTCATAGGAAGCAAAGTAATATTTTTATCCTTATGAACAAGAGTATAGTGATTGTTTCTACCATGGTGTACAGAATTTTTATCAAATTGCCATGGTCTACCAAGTAATAAGGAACATGCTTGCATAGGTACCACATCACAATCAACATAATCAGCATATGTAGAGATACTAAAATGCACACGAACAGTACGTGTTACCTTAACCTTGCCGCTGTTGTTGAACCATTGGATGTAGTAAGGATGTGGATGTGGTCTTGTGGTGAGAGAAAGCTTCTCCACCATCTCCATGCTAGCCAAGTTGTTGCAGCTCCCTCCGTCTATTATGACGCGCACAGAACGTTCCTTCACAATGATAGAGGCAAAGGTGTCCCGTCTTTCGATGAGATGATGGATATCGCTTTGGTGGAAGTCGACTTTGACGATCCGACTACGAACGTGCGAGGACGTCGCGCCTTAGCAATCGCTAAACCAACTCCGAGAGGTTGATGAGGACATGACTACCTTGGATATGACCAAAAATATTGCATATATGCATATTTGTCAGGTGATTTCTAGTGCAAACTATTCAATAATCTATTTATGTTATCCAGAACAAAAATACTTCACACACTTTTGTGTTTTGTCTAATTGCAGGTGTATGGGACATTTGTACAATCCACATATGAAGATAAGGAAGAAAGAGATGTTTATTTGCTGTCCAAAAAGTTCTCTCACGTCACTTTTGGCCCAAGAGAAGATAGAGTCCAAGTCTCTCACGTTCTGGATTCAGATTCGGACTGCACAGACACACCTGACTCAAAACGGACACAAGTTTTTCATACGGACTCCGAATTGGGTGATTCTTTTTTTGTTGGAAACTAGATTTCGTGCACTTTCCAACCCAATTGGAATCACCTTCAAATTCGTCCGGAGCGTTGAGTTGTGGACGAAACAATCTGATGCTGCAGCAGAATTCGAGTCAAACTACAAGTCCAAAGGTGTTACATCACCTCCACTTGGGCCCATTGGCCTTGTACGACCTAGATTTAGTTTTAGGCTGCCTTGGGACGTCCTCCCACCTCCTTGGCCGCCACCCCTTGCTCCTATATAAGTAGATCCATCTAGTAGCTTTTCCTTGGGATTTGTTTAGTTAAAAGTTAGCCATTGCAACTTCGTGTACTTCGTTTGTGTCCAACGACCAGACCAAGACCGCTTACGGATCCCCACCTTTATCAATACTTCATACATATTTGCAATATTCAGATTGCTTTTATCATATTCTTGCTCGTTCTTCGATTGCTTGCAGGAATAGACCTTCGTGGTCAGGTTGATCGTGCACCGGCGTGGTCAATAACCTCTGGAGATTGGTTTAGCGATTGCTAAGGCGCAACGTCGTGCACGTTTGTAGTCGGATCGTCAAAGTCGTCTCCACCAAATCGATAGTTACCATCTCATCGAAAGATCGGGACACCCCGCCTCTATCATTAAGTCAATCTGATGCTCAATCCCTCGAATAGGCGGTAATCCCGGTGGCACGTCTTGTGGAAAGACGTCAGCGAACTCCTGCAAAATGTTAGTGACAGCAGGAGGCAAAGAGGAAGGCACGTCCTCGAATGAAAATAATGCCTCTTTGCACACAAAAGCATAGCAAACAGATTTGCTGAAATCTAGCTCATCAATATCAGATTTGGTGGCAAATAAACATGCACTTTTCAATTTAATTTCAGAAGCAACACTAGATGGTTTATTATTAGGCTTCATTTGTTGCTCAAATTCTTTTGCCACAATCTGATTTTCACTCTTATTCGTCTCCTGTTTTGCTTTATTAGCTCTATTAATATCATCTTTCAAAATGGAATCAGGAGTCATAGGAAGCAAAGTAATATTTTTACCCTTATGAACAAGAGTATAGTGATTGTTTCTACCATGGTGTACATAATTTTTATCAAATTGCCATGGTCTACCAAGTAATAAGGAACATGCTTGCATAGGTACCACATCACAATCAACATAATCAGCATATGTAGAGATACTAAAATGCACACGAACAGTACGTGTTACCTTAACCTTGCCGCTGTTGTTGAACCATTGGATGTAGTAAGGATGTGGATGTGGTCTTGTGGTGAGAGCAAGCTTCTCCACCATCTCCATGCTAGCCAAGTTGTTGCAGCTCCCTCCGTCTATGATGACGCGCACAGAACGTTCCTTCACAACTCCCTTGGTATGGAACAAATTGTGCCTCTGATTTTGCTCAGCTTGTGTGACCTGCACACTCAAAACACGTTGAGCAACTAAACATTCATACCTGTCAGCGTCTTCAGGAGCCATGTATTGCGTCTCATGATCAGAATCATCTCCACCATGTTCTTCACGTGTAATAAGAGCCAAAGTCTCCTCATCATAGTCACTAGCGGACTCATATCCACCATCCGCGGTAGCAATCATCACACGCGGAGATTTGCATTCTCTCGCATAATGACCTCCTCCCTTACAACGACGACAAATAATATCACTTGTGTGCCCTGTTGATGCCATGTAAGAAGAAGAACGCTGTGCAGGCCCCGCAGGTGCGCTCTTGGCAGATAATGGTGGTTGTGCCTGTTTTCTTGTATCACGGCTGGAGGTGGCACCGGATGGAGGTGCTGGTGCAGTTGAAGTAGAAGATGCACGTGGTGTCCATGATGAAGGTCGGCCTGCAGAAAAGTTAGTTCGCCCCAATGCTTGTCGATCCTGCACTTCACGTTCAGCTTTACAAGCAAGATGGAATAAACGAGTGATATTAGTATACTCCTTATAGTCTAGAATGGTCTGAATCTCTCTATTTAATCCACCCAGAAAACGTGCAAGCATAGCTTCATTCTCCTCAACAATACCACATCTAATCATGCCAGTTTGTAATTCCTGATAATATTCTTCTACAGAATTTTTCCCTTGTCTTAAACGCTGCAATTTTGAAGCAATTCACGTTGATAATATGGTGGAACCCAACGCGTACGCATAGCAGTTTTCAAAGCAGCCCAAGTAGTTGGAATAGGATATAATCTACAATGTTCAGACCACCATACACATGCAAAACTAGTGAAAGCACAAACGGCAGCAGCAACTCGTCTCTCCTCAGGATATTGTAAACATGTAAATCGTTGTTCAGTTTCTAACTCCCAAGTAAGATATATATCAGGAACATATCTACCCTCAAATGGTGGAATATTCAATTTCAGTTTAGGAATATGGACATCATCTCGTACCTGAGGTGGTGGTGCAGGCCTACCATTACGAATATATACCTGAGGTCGACCTGCTGGTGGTGGTACAGGTAGCTGCACGTAGTGTTGATTTTGATCAACCTCATCCTCATAATCGCCCGCATACTCATCATCCTCCTGGGTACCAGCAGGAGCAGTAGCAGGAGCCAAAGAAGCACCAACAGCAGTAACAGCGGCACCAGAATTTTGTCCTAGCTCAATAGGAACACGCTGTGCTCGTCCATACTGATTCGGAAGGGGGCGTAGTGATGAGGACATCAATACAATTGTTACACCCACAGGCCCTGCTGCTATACATACTGGACCAATTACTAGAGCTCGTGCACGCCAACTAAATTACCAGGTACTTTCGTTTCTTTGTAATGATTCTAATGTTCATGAGAATATGATGCTGCCTAAATTGGATACATTTGTTTTGCTTACAAATGAAGGGCCTAGCTTGGAGAAGGATGAACATTGGAGCAAGAACAAGCATGGAGATGATGGCATGCGCAAGGGAAACAAGAACGGAGTTACAAGTGATGATTTCAGGACTTTGAAGCCACCATAATGGGTGCATGAAGCCTTGGACGAAATATACAAGATGCCACTTCATAAATTTCGTCCCGAGGCTATTTTAGGTGCTGCGTCACCTTATTATTGGGCCAGGCCCATGTAATTTCGAA
>NW_021270725.1:38678-41217 GCF_002162155.2 Triticum dicoccoides
AGGAAGTTTTTTTTGACCCGTTTCCAGTTTTTGGGTCCGGGCAGTCGAAAAAAAAAATTGGTCGAAAAAATTCCGTGCCCATCCTGTCAGTTTGAGCTAGGAAGAGTTTTGAGACACTCGCCATTGTAGTGATTTTTTCGCAAAAAAAAACAAAAAAAAAGCAGCGCAAAAAAAAAGAGCGCAAAAAAAAAAAGAGCGAAAAAAAAAATTCAGAGTGTGCTTTTCCCTTGTTTACGTGCCGCGCCGTGATTTTGTTAGTGTTCTAGGCTCGCGTCTCTAGCACAGTCTAGCCTAGGACCAGCATAGTACCATCGTTGAGCGTTTATTCAACTTTGCATCTCTGAATTGATTATTGCTGACCCTTTTTGCTACCATATTATAAGCCTTCCCAGCTCCACATACATCTACGTCGTGCGTTTGACTCTCCCTGGTAATCGCTCTATCCAAGCTTTGAGAGTTTTTGACTACAACGGTTGCCGATCACCGCCTGCTGCTGGGTAAGAACTGGTAAGAATTTGAGATTTGCTTGACGGATTTGTGACACCCACCACCACCACTTGTTCGTAGTCTGTAGGATCATATTCTTGTGTGTTTCTATTGCTGCTAACCATGCCAGGATCACAAGCCGACGAGATTGACTGGGAGAATTTATCGAACAAGGAGCTTCATGATAAGTTTCAGCAAATGATGACTGAACAGGTGCAAGATGTGCTGAACAATTTTGAAGAGGCCATGGAGAAGATCACTGGCTTTGAGAAGACGTTCGAAACAAAGCTCGATAACAAGTTTAATGAATTGCTCGCGCGTCTTCCACCACCACCACCCGCTGCAGCTAACGCACCTCTCCAACAACAACAACAACAACTGATGAGGACATCAATACAATTGTTACACCCACAGCCCCTGCTGCTATACATACTGGACCAGTTACTAGAGCTCGTGCACGCCAACTAAATTACCAGGTACTTTCGTTTCTTGGTAATGATTCTAATGTTCATGAGAATATGATGCTGCCTAAATTGGATACATTTGTTTTGCTTACAAATGAAGGGCCTAGCTTGGAGAAGGATGAACATTGGAGCAAGAACAAGCATGGAGATGATGGCATGCGCAAGGGAAACAAGAACGGAGTTACAAGTGATGATTTCAGGACTTTGAAGCCACCATAATGGGTGCATGAAGCCTTGGACGAAATATACAAGATGCCACTTCATAAATTTCGTCCCGAGGCTATTTTAGGTGCTGCGTCACCTTATTATTGGGCCAGGCCCATGTAATTTCGAAATACATAAGTATAGGCTATTTTTAGAGTCCGTATGTGTGGGGAAACAAGAGATAGGGTTGATTTCGGACCCCTCCACCAAGGGCCACGAAATTGCCCCTCTTCCTCCATATATACAGCCCTTAGGGCATCGTTTAGACTTTGGGTTTTGTTTAGATTAAAAGTTCGCCATAGCTGCAACTTCGCGTACTTCGTTTGTGTTCAACGACCAGACAAAGGCGTCACAGAACCCCACCTTGATCAATAAAGCTTTCATCTTATATTCGCAATATCCAGATTGCAATCTCAGTTTCTTGCTTGTTCTTCGTTTGCTCGCAGGAAACAGACCCTCGTGGTCAGGTTGATCGTGCTCCGGCGTGGTCAATAACCTCTCGGAGTTGGTTTAGCAATTGCTAAGGCGCGACGTCCTCGCACGTTCGTAGTCGGATCGTCAAAGTCGACTTCCACCAAAGCGAAATCCACCATCTCATCGAAAGACGGGACACCTTTGCCTCTATCAAGTGGTATCAGATTTCCAGGTTGCTCGGTGAGATTTTACAGTTTTTCGTAGTTTAGATCGAGTCTGTTCTTCATACCTATAGTCCACGAAAAAGCCACAAAAAAAATTAGGGTTAGTTCATCATATCCGAACCAATCTGAGCCTTTGCATAATCTTTTTAGGGTTTTTGCTTTGTTGAATTTGCGGTTGCATCGTCGTGTCTAGTTGCTGGTCTTAGAGTCTAGTCTTTTAGAGTTTCGAGTTCTGGTCATAAGTTGTCACGCCGCCGCCGCACCATCATCATTGCCCCTGCCATCTACCACCACCGCTCCAAATCCGTATCCATATACCACCACCAATCCGTGTCCATATACCACCACCGATCCATATCCATATACTACCACCGCTACCACCACCGCTGCCATATACCACCACCATATATCCACCACCAATCCGAGTTCCTTGCTTATTAGGGTTGTTTTCGAGATCCACCTAGATTTCGATTCGTGTTTCCTTGCCGGAGTAGGTTTCCGAGATCCATCGGGTAGCCACGCTCCGTTTAGGCCCAAAATTTTTCGAAAACGCATTTTTTGAAAAATTTTCTGGCTATCCTATTTTTAGGTGTTTCTGAGTGTTTTGAGACAGGTGCCATTATAGGAAGTTTTTTTTGACCCGTTTCCAGTTTTTGGGTCCGGGCAGTCGAAAAAAAAAATTGGTCGAAAAAATTCCGTGCCCATCCTGTCAGTTTGAGCTAGGAAGAGTTTTGAGACACTCGCCAT
>NW_021270725.1:46014-182409 GCF_002162155.2 Triticum dicoccoides
GGTTGATTTCGGACCCCTCCACCAAGGGCCACGAAATTGCCCCCTCTTCCTCCATATATACAGCCCTTAGGGCATCGTTTAGACTTTGGGTTTTGTTTAGATTAAAAGTTCGCCATAGCTGCAACTTCGCGTACTTCGTTTGTGTTCAACGACCAGACAAAGGCGTCACAGAACCCCACCTTGATCAATAAAGCTTTCATCTTATATTCGCAATATCCAGATTGCAATCTCAGTTTCTTGCTTGTTCTTCGTTTGCTCGCAGGAAACAGACCCTCGTGGTCAGGTTGATCGTGCTCCGGCATGGTCAATAACCTCTCGGAGTTGGTTTAGCGATTGCTAAGGCGCGACGTCCTCGCACGTTCGTAGTCGGATCGTCAAAGTCGACTTCCACCAAAGCGAAATCCACCATCTCATCGAAAGACGGGACACCTTTGCCTCTATCACGTAGTTGTTGTTGTTGCAGAGGTACGACAGGTGCAGCCGGTGGTGGAAGACGCGCAAGCAGTTCATCAAATCTGTTATCGAGCTTTGTTTCGAACGTCTTCTCAAGGCCAGTGATCTTCTCCATGGCCTCTTCAAAATTGTTCAGCACATCTTGTACCTGTTCAGTCATCATTTGCTGAAACTTATCATGAAGCTCCTTGTTCGATAAGTTCTCCCAGTCAATCTCGTCGGCTTGTGATCCTGGCATGGTTAGCAGCAATAGAAACACACAAGAATATGATCCTACAGACTACTAAGAAGTGGTGGTGGTGTATCACAAATCCGTCAAGCAAATCTCAAATTCTTACCAGTTCTTACCCAGCAGCAGGCGGTGATCGGCAACCATTGTAGTCAAAAAACTCTCAAAGCTTGGATAGAGCGATTACCAGGGAGAGTCAAACACACGACGTAGATGTATGTAGAGCTGGGAAGGCTTATAGTATGGTAGCAAAAAGGGTCAGCAATAATCAATTCAGAGATGCAAAGTTGAATAAACGCTCAACGACGGTACTGTGCTGGTCCTAGGCTAGACTGTGCTAGAGACGCGAGCCTAGAACACCAACAAAATCACGGCGCGGCACGTAAACAAGGGAAAAGCACACTCTGAATTTTTTTTTTGCTCTTTTTTTTTGCGCTCTTTTTTTTTGCGCTGCTTTTTTTTGCGAAAAATCACTATAATGGCGAGTGTCTCAAAACTCTTCCTAGGTCAAACTGACAGGATGGGCACGAAATTTTTTTTTTCGACCAATTTCTTTTTTCGACTGCCCGGACCCAAAAATTGGAAACGGGTCAAAAAAAACTTCCTATAATGGCACCTGTCTCAAAACACTCAGAAACACCTAAAAATAGGATAGCCAGAAAATTTTTCGAAAAATGCGTTTTCGAAAAATTGTGGGCCTAAACGGAGCGTGGCTACCCGATGGATCTCGGAAACCTACTCCGGCAAGGAAACACGAATCGGAAACTAGATGGATCTCGGAAACAAACCTAATAAGCAAGGAACTCGGATTGGTGGTAGATATATGGTGGTGGTATATGGCAGCGGTGGTGGTAGTGGTGGTAGTATATGGATATGGATCGGTGGTGGTATATGGACACGGATTGGTGGTGGTATATGGATACTGATTCGGAGCGGTGGCGGATAAGCGGTGGTGGTAGATGGCAGGGGCGATGATGATGGTGCGGCGGCGGCGTGACAACTTATGACCAGAACTCGAAACTCTAAAAGACTAGACTCTAAGACCAGCAACTAGACCGACGATGCAACCGCAAATTCAACAAAGCAAAAACCCTAAAAAGATTATGCAAAGGCTCAGATTGGTTCGGATATGATGAACTAACCCTAAATTTTTTTTTGTGGCTTTTTCGTGGACTGTAGGTATGAAGAACAGACTCGATCTAAACTACGAAAAACTGTAAAATCTCACCGAGCAACCTGGAAATCTGATACCACTTGATAGAGGCGAGGGTCCCGATCTTTCGATGAGATGATGGATATCGCTTTGGTGGAAGTCGACTTTGACGATCCGACTACGAACGTGCGAGGACGTCGCGCCTTAGCAATCGCTAAACCAACTCCGAGAGGTTATTGACCACGCCGGAGCACGATCAACCTGACCACGAGGGTCTATTTCCTGCGAGCAAACGAAGAACAAGCAAGAAACTAAGATTGCAATCTGGATATTGCGAATATAAGATGAAAGCTTTATTGATCAAGGTGGGGTTCTGTGACGCCTTTGTCTGGTCGTTGAACACAAACGAAGTACGCGAAGTTGCAGCTATGGCGAACTTTTAATCTAAACAAAACCCAAAGTCTAAACGATGCCCTAAGGGCTGTATATATGGAGGAAGAGGGGGGAATTTCGTGGCCCTTGGTGGAGGGGTCCGAAATCAACCCTATCTCTTGTTTCCCCACACATACGGACTCTAAAAATAGCCTATACTTATGTATTTCGAAATTACATGGGCCTGGCCCAATAATAAGGTGACGCAGCACCTAAAATAGCGTCGAGACGAAATTTATGAAGTGGCATCTTGTATATTTCGTCCAAGGCTTCATGCACCCATTATGGTGGCTTCAAAGTCCTGAAATCATCACTTGTAACTCCGTTCTTGTTCCCCTTGCGCATGCCATCATCTCCATGCTTGTTCTTGCTCCAATGTTCATCCTTCTCCAAGCTAGGCCCTTCATTTGTAAGCAAAACAAATGTATCCAATTTAGGCAGCATCATATTCTCATGAACATTAGAATCATTACCAAGAAACGAAAGTACCTGGTAATTTAGTTGGCGTGCACGAGCTCTAGTAATTGGTCCAGTATGTATAGCAGCAGGGGCTGTGGGTGTAACAATTGTATTGATGTCCTCATCAGGAAGTGCACCTTTTGCACCGACCGAGTATCTTTTCTTGGCTATGTTGTTACTCCACAGGGAATTGAAGTTGATAAAGCCAAGATTGAAGCTATTGAGAGTTGGCCACAGCCCAAAACGGTCACACAAGTGAGGAGTTTTCTTGGCCTCGCTGGATTCTATAGGCGTTTTGTGAGAGATTTCAGCACCATTGCTGCACCTCTTAATGAGCTTACAAAGAAAGATGTGCCTTTTCTTTGGGGTACCGCACAGGAAGAAGCCTTCACGGTATTGAAAGATAAGTTGACACATGCTCCTTTACTCCAACTTCCTGATTTTAATAAGACTTTTGAGCTTGAATGTGATGCTAGTGGAATTGGATTAGGAGGTGTGTTATTACAAGATGGCAAACCTGTTGCATACTTTTCTGAAAAATTGAGTGGGCCTAGTCTGAATTATTCTACTTATGATAAAGAATTATATGCTCTTGTTCGGACTTTAGAAACATGGCAACATTATTTATGGCCCAAAGAATTTGTTATACATTCTGATCATGAATCTTTGAAACATATTAAAAGTCAAGCTAAACTGAATCGTAGACATGCTAAATGGGTTGAATTCATTGAGACTTTCCCTTATGTCATTAAACACAAGAAGGGAAAAGAAAATGTTATTGCTGATGCATTGTCTCGTCGCTATACTATGCTTTCACAACTTGACCTCAAAATATTTGGTTTGGAGACCATCAAAGATCAATATGTGCATGATGCTAATTTTAAAGATGTAATGCAGAATTGTAAAGAAGGAAGAATGTGGAACAAGTTTGTTGTTAACGATGGATTTGTGTTTCGTGCTAACAAGCTATGCATTCCAGCTAGCTCCGTTCGTCTTTTGTTGTTGCAGGAGGCGCATGGAGGAGGATTAATGGGACACTTTGGCGTGAAGAAGACGGAGGACGTACTTGCTACACATTTCTTTTGGCCAAAGATGAGACGGGATGTTGAGCGTTTTATTGCTCGCTGCACTACATGTCAAAAAGCTAAGTCACGACTCAATCCTCATGGTTTATATATGCCTTTGCCTGTACCTAGTGTTCCTTGGGAGGATATATCTATGGACTTTGTTTTAGGTTTACCTCGAACAAAGAAGGGGAGGGATAGCATATTTGTTGTCGTGGATAGATTCTCGAAAACGGCACACTTTATACCATGTCATAAAAGCGATGATGTTGTTAATGTTGCTGATTTGTTCTTTCGTGAAATTATTCGCTTGCATGGTGTGCCAAATACTATTGTTTCAGATCGTGATACTAAATTTCTTAGCCACTTTTGGAGATGTTTATGGGCTAAGTTGGGGACTAAACTGCTTTTTAGTACTACTTGTCACCCCCAAACTGATGGACAAACTGAAGTAGTCAATAGAATGTTGTCTACTATGCTTAGGGCTGTTTTGAAGAATAATAAGAAAATGTGGGAGGAATCCTTGCCTCATATTGAATTTGCTTATAATCGTTCATTGCATTCTACTACTAAGATGTGCCCTTTTGAAGTTGTGTATGGTTTCCTACCTCGTGCACCTATTGATTTGTTGCCTCTTCCATCTTCGGAGAAGGTTAATTTTGATGCTAAACAACATGCTGAATTGATTTTAAAAATGCATGAGTTAACTAAGGAAAACATTGAGCGTATGAATGCTAAATATAAACTTGCTGGAGATAAGGGTAGAAAACATGTTGTGTTTGCACCTGGAGATCTTGTTTGGTTACATTTGCGTAAGGATAGATTTCCTAATTTGCGCAAATCAAAGCTAATGCCACGTGCTGATGGTCCCTTTAAGGTGTTAGAGAAAATAAATGATAATGCATATAAACTTGAGCTGCCTGCAGATTTTGGGGTTAGTCCCACTTTTAACATTGCAGATTTGAAGCCTTATTTGGGTGAGGAAGATGAACTTCCGTCGAGGACGACTTCATTTCAAGAAGGGGAGGATGATGAGGACATCAATACAATTGTTACACCCACAGCCCCGGCTGCTATACATACTGGACCAATTACTAGAGCTCGTGCACGCCAACTAAATTACCAGGTACTTTCGTTTCTTGGTAATGATTCTAATGTTCATGAGAATATGATGCTGCCTAAATTGGATACATTTGTTTTGCTTACAAATGAAGGGCCTAGCTTGGAGAAGGATGAACATTGGAGCAAGAACAAGCATGGAGATGATGGCATGCGCAAGGGGAACAAGAACGGAGTTACAAGTGATGATTTCAGGACTTTGAAGCCACCATAATGGGTGCATGAAGCCTTGGACGAAATATACAAGATGCCACTTCCTAAATTTCGTCCCGAGGCTATTTTAGGTGCTGCGTCACCTTATTATTGGGCCAGGCCCATGTAATTTCGAAATACATAAGTATAGGCTATTTTTAGAGTCCGTATGTGTGGGGAAACAAGAGATAGGGTTGATTTCGGACTCCTCCACCAAGGGCCACGAAATTCCCCCCTCTTCCTCCATATATACAGCCCTTAGGGCATCGTTTAGACTTTGGGTTTTGTTTAGATTAAAAGTTCGCCATAGCTGCAACTTCGCGTACTTCGTTTGTGTTCAACGACCAGACAAAGGCGTCACAGAACCCCACCTTGATCAATAAAGCTTTCATCTTATATTCGCAATATCCAGATTGCAATCTCAGTTTCTTGCTTGTTCTTCGTTTGCTCGCAGGAAACAGACCCTCGTGGTCAGGTTGATCGTGCTCCGGCGTGGTCAATAACCTCTCGGAGTTGGTTTAGCGATTGCTAAGGCGCGACGTCCTCGCACGTTCGTAGTCGGATCGTCAAAGTCGACTTCCACCAAAGCGAAATCCACCATCTCATCGAAAGACGGGACACCTTTGCCTCTATCACTTCCTCACCCAAATAAGGCTTCAAATCTGCAATGTTCAAAGTGGGAGTAACCCCAAAATCAGCAGGCAACTAAGGTTTCTATGCATTATCATTTATTTTGTCTAACTGATAGAGGCGGGGTGTCCCGATCTTTCGATAAGATGATAACTATCGATTTGGTGAAGATGACTTTGACAATCCGACTACAAACGTGCACGATGTTGCGCCTTATCAATCGCTAAACCAACTTCGAGAGGTTATTGACCACGCCGGAGCACAATCAACCTGACCACGAAGGTCTATTCCTGCAAGCAATCGAAGAACAAGCAAGAATATGATAAAAGCAATCTGAATATTGCGAGTATATATGAAGTATTGATAAATAAAGGTGGGGATCCGTAAGCGGTCTTGGTCTGGTCGTTGGACACAAACGAAGTGCACGAAGTTGCAATGGCTAACTTTTAACTAAACAAATCCCAAGGAAAAGCTACTAGATGGATCTACTTATATAGGAGCAAGGGGTGGCGGCCAAGGAGGTGGGAGGACGTCCCAAGGCATCCTAAAACTAAATCTAGGTCGTACAAGGCCAATGGGCCCAAGTGGAGGTGATGTAACACCTTTGGACTTGTAGTTTGACTCGGATTCTCCTGCAGCATCAGATTGTTTCGTCCACAACTCAACGCTCCGGACGCATTTGAAGGTGATTCCAATTGGGTTGGAAAGTGCACGAAATCTAGTTTCCAACAAAAAAAGAATCACCCAATTCGGAGTCCGTATGAAAAACTTGTGTGCGTTTTGAGTCAGGTGTGTCTGTGCAGTCCGAATCTGAATCCAGAATGTGAGAGACTTGGACTCTATCTTCTCTTGGGCCAAAAGTGACGTGAGAGAACTTTTTGGACAGCAAATAAACATCTCTTTCTTCCTTATCTTCATATGTGGATTGTACAAATGTCCCATACACCTGCAATTAGACAAAACACAAAAGTGTGTGAAGTATTTTTGTTCTGGATAACATAAATAGATTATTGAATAGTTTGCACTAGAAATCACCTGACAAATATGCATATATGCAATATTTTTGGTCATATCCAAGGTAGTCATGTCCTCATCATCCTCCCCTTCTTGAAAATAAAGCCGTCCTCGGCGTTGCTTAATCTGAAATGTGGCTAACAAAAGAGACAAGGTGTGCATATTGTATATGTATATGTCATCCATTTTTACTTCCCTTGATTTTTGCATATATGACACATGAATAGATGAGTAACTTGCATAGTTCATAAAATCTAAAGCCAAAAAATTAGCACAAGAAGTAGAAGGCATGAAAATATTGCAACTCAGTTTGCACATATAAGTGAAGCTCTTATTCATTTCAAAAGATTGACAATGTTCATCATTAAACCATCCCAACATTGATGAGTAAACCTTACTTGCATCAAATTTACATGCTACAACATGCTTAAATAAGCAAACATGCAATAAGTCATTCAACACAGAATCATCACCAAGATTAGAGGTCATATCAAAATGATTAAACATTGGTTCTTTTGCATCAATAGTTAATTCAATGGGTGCACTCAAAATTGTTGGTATTTCAGTTGTTTGATCACATGGCAAAGTCAAATTATCAACGTAGTCCTCTAAAATAGGTGGTGTGATCAAAGTAGTGGGTAGCTCATCAGATGGTGAATTGACCAGGCATTCATCATTCTCATGTAGAGATGGAAGATCAGTACCTTTGTCATTACCTCTTATGATCAACTCAGATGATGTAGCCACTCTCGGGGGCAATGTGTCACATGGTGGAGGTGATGTAGTCCTGACAACAACGGATGTGTTTGTCATAGTATGCCTAGTAGTTGAAGGAACAATCATATCAACTCTTGGAATGTGCACCGTGCGCTTGTTCTCCTCGTGGCCAACACGTCGTTTTATTTCCTGTTCAGCTTTGCAAGCAAGATGAAACAAACGGTCCATAGGATAACACTCTTCATGAATTAGTATCTCTTGAATATCACGGTTTAATCCTCCCCAAAATCTATCCATAAAATCATCTTCACTTTCTTCTAAAGAGGAATGCAACAAGGTAGTTTGTAAATCATGATAATATTTTGTTACAGTTTCACTACCTTGTTTTAAGTGTTGCAACTTCTTAATCATGTCACGAGTATAATAAGCAGGGACGAAAGTATGTCGCATGGCAAGTTTCAAATCATTCCAAGTAGTAGGTATATAATCAGGGTGTAACCGACAATATTCACTCCACCAAACCAAAGCATAACCAGTGAAAGAACCAACCGCAACCTTAACCTTTTTATGTACATCGAAATTATGGGAAGCAAATATATTTTTTATGTCAAACTCCCATTCAATATATAAAGCAGGTTTAAAACGGCCATTAAATGGTGGTATAGATACATTAACTTGATCATGTGCATTTGGATGTTTGTGCACCTCTCGTGACGGTTGTGGTATTTGCAAAGGTGGTGGCACGTCTCCCGCAATTGACAAAGCCCATGAATTGACTCTGGATCCTGTTATGATTAGTAGAACAAGAAACAAAACCCAAAAATAATGTTCCTATAACTACTAGGATGTGGTGGTAAAACGCTCACAGTAAAGCAAATATCAATGTCTTACAAGTTCTTACCATGCAGCAGGCGGTGATCGGCAACCAGCGGTGTCAAGTAACTCCGAATATTGAGTAAAGCGATTGCCAGGGGAGCGTATGTATACACGGTGTAGAAATATTTGGAGCTGGGTTGGCTATATATGGTAGCAAAAGATTAGCAATAATCAATTCAAAGATGCAATGTTGAATAAACACTCAACGACGGTACTGTGCTGGTCCTAGGCTAGACCGCACTAGAGACGCGAGCCTAGAACACTAATGAGGTCACGGCGTAGCACAACTAGCATCAATGAAGGATACTAAGTAGCTCTTGACAGCAAGATATAAGTGAAGATCACAACGGCAGTGAAGATAATGATGAAAAACAACTGCCAAGCAGGATATACAACAACTCTTTCTCCAACTTTCCTCTTGAAAAGTTTGAGACAATTTTCTGATAAATTCTTTCAAAGAACGCTACTAACTCAAGCATTCCAATGCAAAAAGAATCACTCAATTCCGAGTTGATATGAGGAGTCAAAGAATTCTAAAACTGGCCTAAAAAATTGGAACAAGTTGTGTTCACGAACTTCGGAGGGCAAAAAGACCTATTTAGAAGCCGATTTTGAGGTGTCAAATATTAAACAAGCTTCTGCAACTATTTAGATGCGGCTCGTCGCTATCTTCAATTTGAGTACTCACGGAGCCAAAACTGACTTCGTATGAGGAAGATACACCTGTTTTACTGAACAGTGCGCAAAACAGATTCCAATCCGAATTCAGGTACGAGATTGATTCTAGATAGATCCAATTTTTTTTTCTCTCTCTTTTTTTCTCACGCCTTTTTTTTCTTTTTCTTCTCCCTCTTTTTCTTTTTTTTTCGTTTTTTCTCTTTTTTTTTATCTTCTTTTTCTCCCTCTTTCCAAGACAAACTAGATAAGATGTAGATTGGATCAAGCGAAGATGGGAACGATCTCAACTATGATTATGACAATGAACAGTGGGTAGCACGTGGAGGAAATTGATGGATGGGTGGTGGACAGCGGAAGGGATAATGATGCAGCGGCGACGTGACTAATGTGAACAGAACTCGAAACTCTAAACGAACTAGACACTAAGACCAGCAACTCGACACGACGATGCAATCGATAATTCAATTATACAATCAATGAAAAGAAAATTGCAAAGGCTCAGACTGGCTTGGACCAAGGATGAATAGATCAAACTCTTTTTTGTGGCTTTTTCTTGGACAATAGGTAAGAAAGTAAATCTAATCTAGGAAAACTGGAAATTCTCACCGAGCAACCTGAAAACTGATACCACTTGATAGAGGCGGGGTGTCCCGATCTTTCGATAAGATGATAACTATCGATTTGGTCAAGATGACTTTGACGATCCGACTACAAACGTGCACGATGTTGTGTCTTAGCAATCGCTAAACCAACTTCGAGAGGTTATTGACCACGCCGGAGCACAATCAACCTGACCACGAAGGTCTATTCCTGCAAGCAATCGAAGAACAAGCAAGAATATGATAAAAGCAATCTGAATATTGCGAGTATATATGAAGTATTGATAGATAAAGGTGGGGATCCGTAAGCGGTCTTGGTCTGGTCGTTGGACACAAACGAAGTACACGAAGTTGCAATGGCTAACTTTTAACTAAACAAATCCCAAGGAAAAGCTACTAGATGGATCTACTTATATAGGAGCAAGGGGTGGCGGCCAAGGAGGTGGGAGGACGTCCCAAGGCAGCCTAAAACTAAATCTAGGTCGTACAAGGCCAATGGGCCCAAGTGGAGGTGATGTAACACCTTTGGACTTGTAGTTTGACTCGGATTCTGCTGCAGCATCAGATTGTTTCGTCCACAACTCAACGCTCCGGACGAATTTGAAGGTGATTCCAATTGGGTTGGAAAGTGCACGAAATCTAGTTTCCAACAAAAAAAGAATCACCCAATTTGGAGTCTGTATGAAAAACTTGTGTGCGTTTTGAGTCAGGTGTGTCTGTGCAGTCCGAATCTGAATCCAGAACGTGAGAGACTTGGACTCTATCTTCTCTTGGGCCAAAAGTGACGTGAGAGAACTTTTTGGACAGCAAATAAACATCTCTTTCTTCCTTATCTTCATATGTGGATTGTACAAATGTCCCATACACCTGCAATTAGACAAAACACAAAAGTGTGTGAAATATTTTTGTTCTGGATAACATAAATAGATTATTGAATAGTTTGAACTAGAAATCACCTGACAAATATGCATATATGCAATATTTTTGGTCATATCCAAGGTAGTCATGTCCTCATCACTAACCCCTTAAAAGGACCATCAGCACGTGGCATTATCTTTGATTTGCGCAAATTAGGAAATCTATCCTTACGCAAATGTAACCAAACAAGATCTCTAGGTGCAAACACAACATGTTTTCTACCCTTATCTCCAGAAAGTTTATATTTAGAATTCATACGCTCAATGTTTTCCTTAGTTAACTTATGCATTTTTAAAATCAATTCAGCACGTTCTTGAGCATCAAAATTAACCTTCTCCGAAGATGGAAGAGGCAACAAATCAATAGGTGCACGAGGTAGGAAACCATACACAATTTCAAAAGGGCACATCTTAGTAGTAGAATGCAATAAACGATTATAAGCAAATTCAATATGAGGCAAGCATTCTTCCCACATTTTCTTATTATTCTTGAAAACAGCCCTAAGCATAGTAGACAATGTTCTATTGACTACTTCAGTTTGTACATCAGTTTGAGGGTGACAAGTAGTACTAGAAAGCAGTTTAGTCCCCAACTTAGCCCATAAACATCTCCAAAAGTGGCTAAGAAATTTAGTATCACGATCTAAAACAATAGTATTTGGCACACCATGCAAGCGAATAATTTGACGAAAGAACAAATCAGCAACATTAACAGCATCATCACTTTTATGACATGGTATAAAGTGTGCCATTTTCGAGAATCCATCCACGACAACAAATATATTATCCCTCCCCTTCTTTGTTCGAGGTAAACCTAAAACAAAGTCCATAGATATATCCTCCCAAGGAACACTAGGTACAGGCAAAGGCATATATAAACCATGAGGATTGAGTCGTGACTTAGCTTTTTAACATGTAGTGCAGCGAGCAACAAAACGCTCAACATCCTGTCTCATCTTTGGCCAAAACAAATGTGTAGCAAGTATATCCTCCGTCTTCTTCACGCCAAAGTGTCCCATTAGTCCTCCTCCATGCGCCTCCTGCAATAACAAAAGACGAACGGAGCTAGCTGGATTGCATAGCTTGTTAGCACGAAACACAAATCCATCGTTAACGACGAACTTGTTCCATGTTCTACCTTCTTTACAATTCTGCAATACATCTTTAAATTCAGCATCATGCACATATTGATCTTTAATGGTCTCCAAACCAAATATTTTAAAGTCAAGTTGTGAAAGCATAGTATAACGACGAGACAATGCATCAGCAATAACATTTTATTTACCCTTCTTGTGTTTAATGACATAAGGGAAAGTCTCAATGAATTCAACCCATTTAGCATGTTTACGGTTCAGTTTTGCTTCACTTTTAATGTGTTTCAAAGATTCATGATCAGAATGTATAACAAATTCTTTGGGCCATAAATAATGTTGCCATGTTTCTAAAGTCCGAACAAGAGCATATAATTCTTTATCATAAGTAGAATAGTTCAGACTAGGCCCACTCAACTTTTCAGAAAAGTATGCAACAGGTTTGCCATCTTGTAATAACACACCTCCTAATCCAATTCCACTAGCATCACATTCAAGCTCAAAAGTCTTATTAAAATCAGGAAGATGGAGTAAAGGAGCATGTGTCAACTTATCTTTCAATACCGTGAAGGCTTCTTCCTGTGCGGTACCCCAAACAAAAGGCACATCCTTCTTTGTAAGCTCGTTGAGAGGTGCAGCAATGGTGCTAAAATCTCTCACAAAACGCCTATAGAAACAAGCGAGTCCAAGAAAACTCCGCACTTGTGTGACCATTTTGGGCTGCTGCCAACTCTCAATAGCTTCAATCTTGGCTTTATCAACTTCAATACCCTGTGGAGTAACAACATAGCCAAGAAAAGATACTCAGTCGGTGCAAAAGGTGCACTTCTCAAGGTTACCAAACAAACGTGCATCACGTAGGGCAATAAAAACAACACATAAATGTTCCAAATGTTCTTCCAAAGATTTGCTTTAAATCAGTATATCATCAAAATAGACTACCACAAATCGTCCAATGAAAGCACGTAAAACTTCATTCATTAGTCTCATGAAAGTACTAGGTGCATTAGTTAACCCAAAAGGCATGACTAACCACTCATATAAACCAAACTTAGTTTTAAATGTTGTTTTCCATTCATCTCCCAATTTCATATGAATTTGATGGTATCCACTACGCAAATCAACTTTGGAGAATATTGTAGAGCCACTCAATTCATCAAGCATATCATCTGGCCTAGGAATAGGATGACGATAATGAATAGTAATATTATTAATGCCTCTACAATCAACACACATACGCGACGTACCATCCTTTTTAGGCACTAGTATAATAGAACAGCACAAGGACTAAGAGATTCGCGTATACAACCTTTGTCGAGAAGCTCCTGTACTTGATGCATATTCTCCTTCGTCTCCTCTGGATTGGTATGGTATGGTGCACGGTTGGGTAGCGATGCACCAGGAATTAAGTCAATTTGATTCTCAATCCCTCGAACAGGTGGTAATCCCGGTGGCACGTCTGGTGGGAAGACGTCGACGAACTCCTGCAAAATGTTAGTGATAGCAGGGGGCAAAGAGGAAGGCACGTCCCCGAATGAAAATAATGCCTCTTTGCACACAAAAGCATAGCAAACAGATTTTCTAAAATCTAGCTCATCAATATCAGATTTGGTGGCAAGTAAACATGCACTTTTCAGTTTAATTTCAGAAGCAACACTAGATGGTTTATTATTAGGCTTCATTTGTTGCTCAAATTCTTTTGCCACAATCTGATTTTCACTCTTATTTCTCTCCTGTTTTGCTTTATTAGCTCTATTAGTATCATCTTTCAAAATGGAATCAGGAGTCATAGGGAGCAAAATAATATTTTTATCCTTATGAACAAGAGTATAGTGATTGTTTCTACCATGGTGTACAGAATTTTTATCAAATTGCCATGGTCTACCAAGTAATAAGGAACATGCTTGCATAGGTACCACATCACAATCAACATAATCAGCATATGTAGAGATACTAAAATGCACACGAACAGTACGTGTTACCTTAACCTTGCCGCTGTTGTTGAACCATTGGATGTAGTAAGAATGTGGATACGGTCTTGTGGTAAGAGATAGCTTCTCCACCATCTCCATGCTAGCCAAGTTGTTGTAGCTCCCTCCATCTATGATGACGCGAATAGAACGTTCCTTCACAACTCCCTTTGTATGGAACAAATTATGCCTCTGATTTTGCTCAGCTTGTGTAACCTGCACACTCAAAACACATTGAGCAACTAAACATTCATACCTGTTAGCATCTTCAGCAGCCATGTATTGTATCTCATGATCAGAATCAGCTCCACCGTGTTCTTCATGTGTAATAAGAGCCAAGGTCTCCTCATCATAGTCACTAGCGGACTCATACCCACCATCCTCAGTAGCAATCATCACATGCTGAGATTGGCATTCTCTCGCAAAATGTCCTCTTCCCTTACAACGACGATAAATAATATCACTTGTGATGAGGACATGACTACCTTGAATACGACCAAAAATATTGCATACATGCATATTTGTCAGGTGATTTCTAGTGCAAACTATTCAATAATCTATTTATGTTATCCAGAACAAAAATACTTCACACACTTTTGTGTTTTGTCTAATTGCAGGTGTATGGGATATTTGTACAATTCACATATAAAGATAAGAGAGAAAGATATGTTTAAGTGCTGTTCAAAAAGTTCTCTCACGTCACTTTTGGGTCAAGAGAAGATAGAGTCCAAGTCTCTCACGTTCTGGATTCAGATTCGGACTGCACAGACATACCTGTCTCAAAACGCCAACAACTTTTTCGTACGGACTCCGAATTGGGTGATTCTTTTTTTGTTGGATTCTAGATTTTGTGCTCTTTCCAGCCCAACTGGATTAACCTTCAAATTCATCCGGAGCATTGAGATATAGACGAAACAATCAGACGCTGCAGCAGAATCCGAGTCAAACAACAAGTCCAAAGGTGTTGCATCACCTCCACTTGGGCCCATTGGCCTTGTACGACCTAGGGTTAGTTTTAGGCTGCCTTGGGACGTCCTCCCACTTCCTAGGCCGCCACCCCTTGATCCTATATAAGTAGATCCATCTAGTAGCTTTTTGCTTGGGATTTGTTTAGTTAAAAGTTAGCCATTGCAACTTCGTGTACTTCGTTTGTGTCCAACGACCAGACCAAGACCGCTTACGGATCCCCACCATTATCAATACCTCATATATATTTGCAATATTCAGATTGCTTTATCATATTTTTGCTCGTTCTTCGATTGCTTGCAGGAATAGACCTTCGTGGTCAGGCTGACCGTGCTTCCGGCATCGTCAGTAACCTCAGGAGATTGGTTTAGCGATTGCTAAGGCGTAACATCGTGCACGTTTGTAGTCGGATCGTCAAAGTCGTGATAGAGGCGGGGGTGTCCCGATCTTTCGATGAGATGATAACTATCGATTTGGTGGAGACGACTTTGACGATCCGACTACAAACGTGCACGACGTTGCGCCTTAGCAATCGCTAAACCAACTCCGAGAGGTTATTGACCACGCCGGAGCACAATCAACCTGACCACGAAGGTCTATTTCTGCAAGCAATCGAAGAACAAGCAAGAATATGATAAAAGCAATCTGAATATTGCGAGTATATATGAAGTATTGATAAAGGTGGGGATCCGTAAGCGGTCTTGGTCTGGTCGTTGGACACAAACGAAGTACACGAAGTTGCAATGGCTAACTTTTAACTAAACAAATCCCAAGGAAAAGCTACTAGATGGATCTACTTATATAGGAGCAAGGGGTGGCGGCCAAGGAGGTGGGAGGACGTCCCAAGGCAGCCTAAAACTAAATCTAGGTCGTACAAGGCCAATGGGCCCAAGTGGAAGTGATGTAACACCTTTGGACTTGTAGTTTGACTCGGATTCTGCTGCAGCATCAGATTGTTTCGTCCACAACTCAACGCTCCGGACGAATTTGAAGGTGATTCCAATTGGGTTGGAAAGTGCACGAAATCTAGTTTCCAACAAAAAAAGAATCACCCAATTCGGAGTCCGTATGAAAAACTTGTGTGCGTTTTGAGTCAGGTATGTCTTTGCAGTCCGAATCTGAATCCAGAACGTGAGAGACTTGGACTCTATCTTCTCTTGGGCCAAAAATGACGTGAGAGAACTTTTTGGACAGCAAATAAACATCTCTTTCTTCCTTATCTTCATATGTGGATTGTACAAATGTCCCATACACCTGCAATTAGACAAAACACAAAAGTGTGTGAAGTATTTTTGTTCTGGATAACATAAATAGATTATTGAATAGTTTGCACTAGAAATCACCTGACAAATATGCATATATGCAATATTTTTGGTCATATCCAAGGTAGTCATGTCCTCATCATCCTCCCCTTCTTGAAAATAAAGCCGTCCTCGGCGTTGCTTAATCTGAAATGTGGCTAACAAAAGAGACAAGGTGTACATGTTGTATATGTATATGTCATCCATTTTTACTTCCCTTGATTTTTGCATATATGACACATGAATAGATGAGTAACTTGCATAATTCATAAAATCTAAAGACAAAAAATTAGCACAAGAAGTAGAAGGCATGAAAATATTGCAACTCAGTTTGCACATATAAGTGAAGCTCTTATTCATTTCAAAAGATTGACAATGTTCATCATTAAACCATCCCAACATTGGTAAATAAACCTTACTTGCATCTAATTTACATGCTACAACATGCTTAAATAAGCAAACATGCAATAAGTCATTGGACACAGAATCATCACCAAGATTAGAGGTCATATCAAGATGATTAAACATTGGTTCTTTTGCATCAATAGTTAATTCAATGGGTGCACTCAAAATTGTTGGTATTTCAGTTGTTTGATCACATGGCAAAGTCAAATTATCAACGTAGTCCTCTAAAATAGGTGGTGTGATCAAAGTAGTGGGTAGCTCATCAGATGGTGCATTCAAATTGACAAGGCATTCATCATTCTCATGTAGAGATGGAAGATCAGTACCTTTGTCATTACCTCTTATGATCAACTCAGATGATGTAGCCACTCTCGGGGGCGATGTGTCACATGGTGGAGGTGATGTAGTCCTGACAACAACGGATGTGGTTGTCATAGTATGCCTAGTAGTTGAAGGAACAATCATATCAACTCTTGGAATGTGCATCGTGCGCTTGTTCTCCTCGTGGCCAACATGTCGCTTTATTTCCTGTTCAGCTTTGCAAGCAAGATGAAACAAATGGTCCATAGGATAACACTCTTCATGAATTAGTATCTCTTGAATATCACGGTTTAATCCTCCCCAAAATCTATCCATAAAATCATCTTCACTTTCTTCTAAAGAGGAATGCAACAAGGTAGTTTGTAAATCATCATAATATTTTGTTACAGTTTCACTACCTTGTTTTAAGTGTTGCAACTTCTTAATCATGTCACGAGTATAATAAGCAGGGACGAAAGTATGTCGCATGGCAAGTTTCAAATCATCCCAAGTAGTAGGTATATAATCAGGGTGTAACCGACAATATTCACTCCACCAAACCAAAGCAGAACCAGTGAAAGAACCAACCGCAACCTTAACCTTTTTATGTTCATTGAAATTATGGGAAGCAAATATATTTTTTATGTCGAACTCCCATTCAATATATAAAGCAGGTTTAAAACGGCCATTAAATGGTGGTATAGATACATTAACCTGATCATGTGCATTTGGATGTTTGTGCACCTCTCGTGACGGTTGTGGTATTTGCAAAGGTGGTGGCACGTCTCCCGCGATCGACGAAGGCCATGAATTGACTCTGGATCCTGTCATGATTAGTAGAACAAGAAACAAAACCCAAAAATAATGTTCCTATAACTACTAGGATGTGGTGGTAAAACGCTCACAGTAAAGCAAATATCAATGTCTTACACGTTCTTACCATGCAGCAGGCGGTGATCGGCAACCAGCGGTGTCAAGTAACTCCGAATATTGAGTAAAGCGATTGCCAGGGGAGCGTACGTATACACGGTGTAGAAATATGTGGAGCTGGGTTGGCTATATATGGTAGCAAAAGATTAGCAATAATCAATTCAAAGAATGTTGAATAAACGCTCAACGACGGTACTGTGCTGGTCCTAGGCTAGACCGAACTAGAGACGCGAGCCTAGAACACTAATGAGGTCACGTCGTAGCACAACCAGCATCAATGAAGGATACAAAGTAGCTCTGGACAGCAAGATATAAGTGAAGATCACAACGGCAGTAAAGATAATGATGTGAAACAATAGCCAAGCTGTTTTACTGAACAGTGCACAAAACAGATTCCAATCCGAATTCAGGTACGAGATTGATTCTAGATAGATCCAATTTTTTTTTCTCTCTTTTTTTTCTCACGCTTTTTTTTTCTTTTTCTTCTCCCTCTTTTTTCTTTTTTTCTTTCCTTTTTCTCTCTTTTTTTTTCTTTATCTTCTTTTTCTCCCTCTTTTCAAGACAAACTAGATAAGATGCAGATTCGATCAGGCGAAGATGTGAGTGACCTCAACTATGATTATGACAATAAACAGTGCGTAGCACGTGGTGGAAATTGGTGGATTGGATGGTGGACAGCGGATGGGATAATGATGCAGCGGCTGCGTGACTAATGTGAACAGAACTCGAAACTCTAAAGGAACTAAACACTAAGACCAGCAACTCGACACGACGATGCAACCGATAATTCAACTATGCAAGCAATGAATAGAAAATTGCAAAGGCTCAGACTGGCTTGGATAAAGGATGAACAGATCTAACTTTTTTTCTGTGGCTTTTTCTTTGACAATAGGTAAGAAAATAAATCTAATCTAGAAAAAACTGGAAATTCTCACCGAGCAACCTGAAAACTGATACCACTTGATAGAGGCGAGGGTGTCCCGATCTTTCGATGAGATGATAACTATCGATTTGGTGGAGACGACTTTGACGATCCGACTACAAACGTGCACGATGTTGCGCCTTAGCAATCGCTAAACCAACTCCGAGAGGTTATTGACCATGCTGGAGCACGATCAACCTGACCACGAAGGTCTATTCCTGCAAGCAATCGAAGAACGAGCAAGAATATGATAAAGCAATCTGAATATTGCGAATATATATGAAGTATTGATAATGGTGGGGATCCGGAAGCGGTCTTGGTCTGGTCGTTGGACACAAAGAAGTACACGAAGTTGCAATGGATAACTTTTAACTAAACAAATCCCAAGGAAAAAGCTACTAGATGGATCTACTTATATAGGAGCAAGGGGGGGCGGCCAAGGAGGTGGGAGGACGTCCCAAGGCAGCCTAAAACTAACCCTAGGTCGTACAAGGCTCATGGGCCCAAGTGGAGGTGATGTAACACCTTTGGACTTGTAGTTTGACTCGGATTCTGCTGCAGCATCAGATTGTTTCGTCCACAACTGAACGCTCCGGACGAATTTGAAGGTGATTCTAATTGGGTTGGAAAGTGCACGAAATCTAGTTTCCAACAAAAAAAGAATCACCCAATTCGGAGTCCGTATGAAAAACTTGTGTGCGTTTTGAGTCAGGTATATCTGTGCAGTCCGAATCTGAATCCAGAACGTGAGAGACTTGGACTCTATCTTCTCTTGGGCCAAAAGTGACGTGAGAAAACTTTTTGGACAGCAAATAAACATCTCTTTCTTCCTTATTTTCATATGTGGATTGTACAAATGTCCCATACACCTGCAATTAGACAAAACACAAAAGTGTGTGAAGTATTTTTGTTCTGGATAACATAAATAGATTATTGAATAGTTTGCACTAGAAATCACCTGACAAATATGCATATATGCAATATTTTTGGTCATATCCAAGGTAGTCATGTCCTCATCATCCTCCCCTTCTTGAAAATAAAGCCGTCCTCGGGGTTGCTTAATCTGAAATGTGGCTAACAAAAGAGACAAGGTGTACATGTTGTATATGTATATGTCATCCATTTTTACTTCCCTTGATTTTTGCATATATGACACATGAATAGATGAGTAACTTGCATAGTTCATAAAATCTAAAGCCAAAAAATTAGCACAAGAAGTAGAAGGCATGAAAATATTGCAACTCAGTTTGCACATATAAGTGAAGCTCTTATTCATTTCAAAAGATTGACAATGTTCAACATTAAACCATCCCAACATTGGTGAATAAACCTTACTTGCATCAAATTTACATGCTACAACATGCTTAAATAAGCAAACATGCAATAAGTCATTCAACACAGAATCATCACCAAGATTAGAGGTCATATCAAAATGATTAAACATTGGTTCTTTTGCATCAATAGTTAATTCAATGGGTGCACTCAAAATTGTTGGTATTTCAGTTGTTTGATCACATGGCAAAGTCAAATTATCAACGTAGTCCTCTAAAATAGGTGGTGTGATCAAAGTAGTGGGTAGCTCATCAGATGGTGCATTCAAATTGACAAGGCATTCATCATTCTCATGTAGAGATGGAAGATCAGTACCTTTGTCATTACCTCTTATGATCAACTCAGATGATGTAGCCACTCTCGGGGGCGATGTGTCACATGGTGGAGGTGATGTAGTCCTGACAACAATGGATGTGGTTGTCATAGTATGCCTAGTAGTTGAAGGAACAATCATATCAACTCTCGGAATGTGCACCGTGCGCTTGTTCTCCTCGTGGCCAACACGTCGTTTTATTTCCTGTTCAGCTTTGCAAGCAAGATGAAACAAATGGTCCATAGGATAACACTCTTGATGAATTAGTATCTCTTGAATATCACGGTTTAATCCTCCCCAAAATCTATCCATAAAATCATCTTCACTTTCTTCTAAAGAGGAATGCAACAAGGTAGTTTGTAAATCATCATAATATTTTGTTACAGTTTCACTACCTTGTTTTAAGTGTTGCAACTTCTTAATCATGTCACGAGTATAATAAGCAGGGACGAAAGTATGTCGCGTGGCAAGTTTCAAATCATCCCAAGTAGTAGGTATATAATCAGGGTGTAACCGACAATATTCACTCCACCAAACCAAAGCATAACCAGTGAAAGAACCAACCGCAACATTAACCTTTTTATGTTCATTGAAATTATGGGAAGCAAATATATTTTTTATGTCGAACTCCCATTCAATATATAAAGCAGGTTTAAAACGGCCATTAAATGGTGGTATAGATACATTAACTTGATCATGTGCATTTGGATGTTTGTGCACCTCTCGTGACGGTTGTGGTATTTGCAAAGGTGGTGGCACGTCTCCCGCGATCGACGAAGGCCATGAATTGACTCTGGATCCTGTCATGATTAGTAGAATAAGAAACAAAACCCAAAAATAATGTTCCTATAACTACTAGGATGTGGTGGTAAAACGCTCACAGTAAAGCAAATATCAATGTCTTACACGTTCTTACCATGCAGCAGGCGGTGATCGCCAACCAGCGGTGTCAAGTAACTCCGAATATTGAGTAAAGCGATTGCCAGGGGAGCGTACGTATACACGGTGTAGAAATATGTGGAGCTGGGTTGGCTATATATGGTAGCAAAAGATTAGCAATAATCAATTCAAAGAATGTTGAATAAACGCTCAACGACGGTACTGTGCTGGTCCTAGGCTAGACCGAACTAGAGACGCGAGCCTAGAACACTAATGAGGTCACGTCGTAGCACAACCAGCATCAATGAAGGATACAAAGTAGCTCTGGACAGCAAGATATAAGTGAAGATCACAACGGCAGTAAAGATAATGATGTGAAACAATAGCCAAGCTGTTTTACTGAACAGTGCACAAAACAGATTCCAATCCGAATTCAGGTACGAGATTGATTCTAGATAGATCCAATTTTTTTTCTCTCTTTTTTTTCTCACGCTTTTTTTTTCTTTTTCTTCTCCCTCTTTTTTCTTTTTTTCTTTCCTTTTTCTCTCTTTTTTTTTCTTTATCTTCTTTTTCTCCCTCTTTTCAAGACAAACTAGATAAGATGCAGATTCGATCAGGCGAAGATGTGAGTGACCTCAACTATGATTATGACAATAAACAGTGCGTAGCACGTGGTGGAAATTGGTGGATTGGATGGTGGACAGCGGATGGGATAATGATGCAGCGGCTGCGTGACTAATGTGAACAGAACTCGAAACTCTAAAGGAACTAGTGATAGAGGCAAAGGTGTCCCGTCTTTCGATGAGATGGTGGATTTCGCTTTGGTGGAAGTCGACTTTGACGATCCGACTACGAACGTGCGAGGACGTCGCGCCTTAGCAATCGCTAAACCAACTCCGAGAGGTTATTGACCACGCCGGAGCACGATCAACCTGACCACGAGGGTCTGTTTCCTGCGAGCAAACGAAGAACAAGCAAGAAACTGAGATGGCAATCTGGATATTGCGAATATAAGATGAAAGTTTTATTGATCAAGGTGGGGTTCTGTGACGCCTTTGTCTGGTCGTTGAACACAAACGAAGTACGCGAAGTTGCAGCTATGGCGAACTTTTAATCTAAACAAAACCCAAAGTCTAAACGATGCCCTAAGGGCTGTATATATGGAGGAAGAGGGGGGGAATTTCGTGGCCCTTGGTGGAGGAGTCCGAAATCAACCCTATCTCTTGTTTCCCCACACATACGGACTCTAAAAATAGCCTATACTTATGTATTTCGAAATTACAAGGGGCTGGCCCAATAATAAGGTGACGAAGCACCTAAAATAGCCTCGGGACGAAATTTATGAAGTGGCATCTTGTATATTTCGTCCAAGGCTTCATGCACCCATTATGGTGGCTTCCAAGTCCTGAAATCATCACTTGTAACTCCGTTCTTGTTCCCGTTGCGCATGCCATCATCTCCATGCTTGTTCTTGCTCCAATGTTCATCCTTCTCCAAGCTAGGCCCTTCATTTGTAAGCAAAACAAATGTATCCAATTTAGGCAGCATCATATTCTCATGAACATTAGAATCATTACCAAGAAACGAAAGTACCTGGTAATTTAGTTGGCGTGCACGAGCTCTAGTAATTGGTCCAGTATGTATAGCAGCAGGGGCTGTGGGTGTAACAATTGTATTGATGTCCTCATCATCCTCCCCTTCTTGAAATGAAGTCGTCCTCGACGGAAGTCCATCTTCCTCACCCAAATAAGGCTTCAAATCTGCAATGTTAAAAGTGGGACTAACCCCAAAATCTGCAGGCAGCTCAAGTTTATATGCATTATCATTTATTTTCTCTAACACCTTAAAGGGACCATCAGCACGTGGCATTAGCTTTGATTTGCGCAAATCAGGAAATCTATCCTTACGCAAATGTAACCAAACAAGATCTCCAGGTGCAAACACAACATGTTTTCTACCCTTATCTCCAGCAAGTTTATATTTAGCATTCATACGCTCAATGTTTTCCTTAGTTAACTCAAGCATTTTTAAAATCAATTCAGCACGTTGTTTAGCATCAAAATTAACCTTCTCCGAAGATGGAAGAGGCAACAAATCAATAGGTGCACGAGGTAGGAAACCATACACAACTTCAAAATGGCACATCTTAGTAGTAGAATGCTAAGCAAATTCAATATGAGGCAAGCATTCCTCCCACATTTTCTTATTATTCTTCAAAACAGCCCTAAGCATAGTAGACAACGTTCTATTGACTACTTCAGTTTGTCCATCAGTTTGGGGGTGACAAGTAGTACTAAAAAGCAGTTTAGTCCCCAACTTAGCCCATAAACATCTCCAAAAGTGGCTAAGAAATTTAGTATCACGATCTGAAACAATAGTATTTGGCACACCATGCAAGCGAATAATTTCACGAAAGAACAAATCAGCAACATTAATAGCATCATCGCTTTTATGACATGGTATAAAGTGTGCCATTTTCGAGAATCTATCCACGACAACAAATATGCTATCCCTCCCCTTCTTTGTTCGAGGTAAACCTAAAACAAAGTCCATAGATATATCCTCCCAAGGAACACTAGGTACAGGCAAAGGCATATATAAACCATGAGGATTGAGTCGTGACTTAGCTTTTTGACATGTAGTGCATCGAGCAATAAAACGCTCAACATCCCGTCTCATCTTTGGCCAAAAGAAATGTGTAGCAAGTACGTCATCCGTCTTCTTCACGCCAAAGTGTCCCATTAATCCTCCTCCATGCGCCTCCTGCAACAACAAAAGACGAACGGAGCTAGCTGGAATGCATAGCTTGTTAGCACGAAACACAAATCCATCGTTAACGACGAACTTGTTCCACATTCTTCCTTCTTTACAATTCTGCATTACATCTTTAAAATCAGCATCATGCACATATTGATCTTTGATGGTCTCCAAACCAAATATTTTGAAGTCAAGTTGTGAAAGCATAGTATAGCGGCGAGACAATGCATCAGCAATAACATTTTCTTTTCCCTTCTTGTGTTTAATGACATAAGGAAAAGTCTCAATGAATTCAACCCATTTAGCATGTCTACGATTCAGTTTAGCTTGACTTTTAATATGTTTCAAAGATTCATGATCAGAATGTATAACAAATTCTTTGGGCCATAAATAATGTTGCCATGTTTCTAAAGTCCGAACAAGAGCATATGATAGAGGCAAAGGTGTCCCGTCTTTCGATGAGATGATGGATATCGCTTTGGTGGCAGTCGACTTTGACGATCCGACTACGAACGTGCGAGGACGTCGCGCCTTAGCAATCGCTAAACCAACTCCGAGAGGTTATTGACCACGCCGGAGCACGATCAACCTGACCACGAGGGTCTGTTTCCTGCGAGCAAACGAAGAACAAGCAAGAAACTGAGATTGCAATCTGGATATTGCGAATATAAGATGAAAGCTTTATTGATCAAGGTGGGGTTCTGTGACGCCTTTGTCTGGTCGTTGAACACAAACGAAGTACGCGAAGTTGCAGCTATGGCGAACTTTTAATCTAAACAAAACCCAAAGTCTAAACGATGCCCTAAGGGCTGTATATATGGAGGAAGAGGGGGGAATTTCGTGGCCCTTGGTGGAGGGGTCCGAAATCAACCCTATCTCTTGTTTCCCCACACATACGGACTCTAAAAATAGCCTATGCTTATGTATTTCGAAATTACATGGGCCTGGCCCAATAATAAGGTGACGCAGCACCTAAAATAGCCTCGGGACGAAATTTATGAAGTGGCATCTTGTATATTTCGTCCAAGGCTTCATGCACCCATTATGGTGGCTTCAAAGTCCTGAAATCATCACTTGTAACTCCGTTCTTGTTTCCCTTGCGCATGCCATCATCTCCATGCTTGTTCTTGCTCCAATGTTCATCCTTCTCCAAGCTAGGCCCTTCATTTGTAAGCAAAACAAATGTATCCAATTTAGGCAGCATCATATTCTCATGAACATTAGAATCATTACAAAGAAACGAAAGTACCTGGTAATTTAGTTGGCGTGCACGAGCTCTAGTAATTGGTCCAGTATGTATAGCAGCAGGGGCTGTGGGTGTAACAATTGTATTGATGTCCTCATCATCCTCCCCTTCTTGAAATGAAGTCGTCCTCGACGAAAGTTCATCTTCCTCACCCAAATAAGGCTTCAAATCTGCAATGTTAAAAGTGGGACTAACCCTAAAATCTGCAGGCAGCTCAAGTTTATATGCGTTATCATTTATTTTCTCTAACACCTTAAAGGGACCATCAGCACGTGGCATTAGCTTTGATTTGCGCAAATCAGGAAATCTATCCTTACGCAAATGTAACCAAACAAGATCTCCAGGTGCAAACACAACATGTTTTCTACCCTTATCTCCAGCAAGTTTATATTTAGCATTCATACGCTCAATGTTTTCCTTAGTTAACTCATGCATTTTTAAAATCAATTCAGCACGTTGTTTAGCATCAAAATTAACCTTCTCCGAAGATGGAAGAGGCAACAAATCAATAGGTGCACGAGGTAGGAAACCATACACAACTTCAAAAGGGCACATCTTAGTAGTAGAATGCAATGAACGATTATAAGAAAATTCAATATGAGGCAAGCATTCCTCCCACATTTTCTTATTATTCTTCAAAACAGCCCTAAGCATAGTAGACAACGTTCTATTGACTACTTCAGTTTGTCCATCAGTTTGGGGGTGACAAGTAGTACTAAAAAGCAGTTTAGTCCCCAACTTAGCCCATAAACATCTCCAAAAGTGGCTAAAAAATTTAGTATCACGATCTGAAACAATAGTATTTGGCACACCATGCAAGCGAATAATTTCACGAAAGAACAAATCAGCAACATTAACAGCATCATCGCTTTTATGACATGGTATAAAGTGTGCCATTTTCGAGAATCTATCCACGACAACAAATATGCTATCCCTCCCCTTCTTTGTTCGAGGTAAACCTAAAACAAAGTCCATAGATATATCCTCCCAAGGAACACTAGGTACAGCCAAAGGCATATATAAACCATGAGGATTGAGTCGTGACTTAGCTTTTTGACATGTAGTGCATCGAGCAATAAAACGCTCAACATCCCGTCTCATCTTTGGCCAAAAGAAATGTGTAGCAAGTACGTCCTCCGTCTTCTTCACGCCAAAGTGTCCCATTAATCCTCCTCCATGCGCCTCCTGCAACAACAAAAGACGAACGGAGCTAGCTGGAATGCATAACTTGTTAGCACGAAACACAAATCCATCGTTAACAACAAACTTGTTCCACATTCTTCCTTCTTTACAATTATGCATTACATCTTTAAAATCAGCATCATGCACATATTGATCTTTGATGGTCTCTAAACCAAATATTTTGAAGTCAAGTAGTGAAAGCATAGTATAGCGACGAGACAATGCATCAGCAATAACATTTTCTTTTCCCTTCTTGTGTTTAATGACATAAGGGAAAGTCTCAATGAATTCAACCCATTTAGCATGTCTACGATTCAGTTTAGCTTGACTTTTAATATGTTTCAAAGATTCATGATCAGAATGTATAACAAAATCTTTGGGCCATAAATAATGTTGCCATGTTTCTAAAGTCCGAACAAGAGCATATAATTCTTTATCATAAGTAGAATAATTCAGACTAGGCCCACTCAATTTTTCAGAAAAGTATGCAACAGGTTTGCCATCTTGTAATAACACACCTCCTAATCCAATTCCACTAGCATCACATTCAAGCTCAAAAGTCTTATTAAAATCAGGAAGTTGGAGTAAAGGAGCATGTGTCAACTTATCTTTCAATTTCATACGAATTTGATGGTAGCCACTACGCAAATCAACTTTGGAGAATATTGTAGAGCCACTCAATTCATCAAGCATATCATCTAGCCTAGGAATAGGATGACGATAACGAATAGTAATATTATTAATGCCTCTACAATCAACACACATACGTGATGTACCATCCTTTTTCGGCACTAGAATAATAGGAACAGCACAAGGACTAAGGGATTCGCGTATATAACCTTTGTCGAGAAGCTCTTGTACTTGACGCATAATCTCCTTCGTCTCCTCTGGATTGGTACGGTATGGTGCATGGTTTGGCAGTGAAGCACCGGGAATTAAGTCAATCTGATGCTCAATCCCTCGAATAGGCGGTAATCCCGGTGGCACGTCTTGTGGAAAGACGTCAGCGAACTCCTGCAAAATGTTAGTGACAGCAGGAGGCAAAGAGGAAGGCACGTCCTCGAATGAAAATAATGCCTCTTTGCACACAAAAGCATAGCAAACAGATTTGCTGAAATCTAGCTCATCAATATCAGATTTGGTGGCAAATAAACATGCACTTTTCAATTTAATTTCAGAAGCAACACTAGATGGTTTATTATTAGGCTTCATTTGTTGCTCAAATTCTTTTGCCACAATCTGATTTTCACTCTTATTCTTCTCCTGTTGTGCTTTATTAGCTCTATTAATATCATCTTTCAAAATGGAATCAGGAGTCATAGGAAGCAAAGTAATATTTTTATCGTTATGAACAAGAGTATAGTGATTGTTTCTACCATGGTGTACAGAATTTTTATCAAATTGCCATGGTCTACCAAGTAATAAGGAACATGCTTGCATAGGTACCACATCACAATCAACATAATCAGCATATGTAGAGATACTAAAATGCACACGAACAGTACGTGTTACCTTAACCTTGCCGCTGTTGTTGAACCATTGGATGTAGTAAGGATGTGGATGTGGTCTTGTGGTGAGAGAAAGCTTCTCCACCATCTCCATGCTAGCCAAGTTGTTGCAGCTCCCTCCGTCTATGATGACGCGCACAGAACGTTCCTTCACAACTCCCTTGGTATGGAACAAATTGTGCCTCTGATTTTGCTCAGCTTGTGTGACCTGCACACTCAAAACACGTTGAGCAACTAAACATTCATACCTGTCAGCGTCTTCAGGAGCCATGTATTGCGTCTCATGATCAGAATCATCTCCACCATGTTCTTCACGTGTAATAACAGCCAAAGTCTCCTCATCATAGTCACTAGCGGACTCATATCCACCATCCGCGGTAGCAATCATCACACGCGGAGATTTGCATTCTCTCGCATAATGACCTCCTCCCTTACAACGACGACAAATAATATCACTTGTGTGCCCTGTTGATGCCATGGAAGAAGAAGAACGCTGTGCAGGCCCCGCAGGTGCGCTCTTGGCAGATAATGGTGGTTGTGCCTGTTTTCTTGTATCACGGCTGGAGGTGGCACCGGATGGAGGTGCTGGTGCAGTTGAAGTAGAAGATGCACGTGGTGTCCATGATGAAGGTCGGCGTGCAGAAAAGTTAGTTCGCCCCAATGCTTGTCGATCCTGCACTTCACGTTCAGCTTTACAAGCAAGATGGAATAAACGAGTGATATTAGTATACTCCTTATAGTCTAGAATGGTCTGAATCTCTCTATTTAATCCACCCAGAAAACGTGCAAGCATAGCTTCATTCTCCTCAACAATACCACATCCAATCATGCCAGTTTGTAATTCCTGATAATATTCTTCTACAGAATTTTTCCCTTGTCTTAAACGCTGCAATTTTTGAAGCAATTCACGTTGATAATATGGTGGAACCCAACGCGTACGCATAGCAGTTTTCAAAGCAGCCCAAGTAGTTGGAATAGGATATAATCTACAATGTTCAGACCACCATATACATGCAAAACTAGTGAAAGCACAAACGGCAGCAGCAACTCGTCTCTCCTCAGGATATTGTAAACATGTAAATCGTTGTTCAGTTTCTAACTCCCAAGTAAGATATATATCAGGAACATATCTACCCTCAAATGGTGGAATATTCAATTTCAGTTTAGGAATATGGACATCATCTCGTACCTGAGGTGGTGGTGCAGGCCTACCATTACGAATATATACCTGAGGTCGACCTGCTGGTGGTGGTACAGGTGGCTGCACGTAGTGTTGATTTTGATCAACCTCATCCTCATAATCTCCCACATAATCATCCTCCTCCGCATCAGCAGCAGGAGCCACAGAAGTATCAACAGCAGCACCAACAGTTTGGCCAAACGCAAGAGGAACACGGCTTGCTCGGCGGAGGTCTGCTTCGCGACGTGGAGGTAGTCGTTGTTGTTGTTGTTGGAGAGGTGCGTTAGGTGCAGCGGGTGGTGGTGGTGGAAGACGCGCGAGCAATTCATTAAACTTGTTATCGAGCTTTGTTTCGAACGTCTTCTCAAAGCCAGTGACCTTCTCCATGGCCTCTTCAAAATTGTTCAGCACATCTTGCACCTGTTCAGTCATCATTTGCTGAAACTTATCATGAAGCTCCTTGTTCGATAAATTCTCCCAGTCAATCTCGTCAGCTTGTGATCCTGGCATGGTTAGCAGCAATAGAAACACACAAGAATATGATCCTACAGACTACGAACAAGTGGTGGTGGTGGGTGTCACAAATCCGTCAAGCAAATCTCAAATTCTTACCAGTTCTTACCCAGCAGCAGGCGGTGATCGGCAACCGTTGTAGTCAAAAACTCTCAAAGCTTGGATAGAGCGATTACCAGGGAGAGTCAAACGCACGACGTAGATGTATGTGGAGCTGGGAAGGCTTATAATATGGTAGCAAAAAGGGTCAGCAATAATCAATTCAGAGATGCAAAGTTGAATAAACGCTCAACGACGGTACTGTGCTGGTCCTAGGCTAGACTGTGTTAGAGACGCGAGCCTAGAACACTAACAAAATCACGGCGCGGCACGTAAACAAGGCAAAAGCACACTCTGAATTTTCTTTTCGCTTTTTTTTGCGCTCTTTTTTTTTGCGCTGCTTTTTTTTTTGCGAAAAATCACTATAATGGCGAGTGTCTCAAAACTCTTCCTAGCTCAAACTGACAGGATGGGCACGAAATTTTTTCGACCAATTTTTTTTTTTCGACTGCCCGGACCCAAAAACTGGAAACGGGTCAAAAAAAACTTCCTATAATGGCACCTGTCTCAAAACACTCAGAAACACCTAAAAATAGGATAGCCAGAATTTTTTTTCGAAAAATGCGTTTTCGAAAAATTTTGGGCCTAAACGGAGCGTGGCTACCCGACTCCGGCAACCTACTCCGGCAAGGAAACACGAATTGGAATCTAGATGGATCCCGAAAACAAACCTAATAAGCAAAGAACTCGGATTGGTGGTGGATATATGGTGGTGGTATATGGCAGCGGTGGTGGTAGCGGTGGTAGTATATGGATATGGATCGGTGGTGGTATATGGACACGGATTGGTGGTGGTATATGGATACGGATTCGGAGCGGTGGTGGTAGATGGCAGGGGCAATGATGATGGTGCGGCGGCGGCGTGACAACTTATGACCAGAACTCGAAACTCTAAAAGACTAGACTCTAAGACCAGCAACTAGACACGACGATGCAACCGCAAATTCAACAAAGCAAAAACCCTAAAAAGATTATGCAAAGGCTCAGATTGGTTCGGATATGATGAACTAACCCTAATTTTTTTTTGGCTTTTTCGTGGACTGTAGGTATGAAGAACAAACTCGATCTAAACTACGAAAAACTGTAAAATCTCACCGAGCAACCTGGAAATCTGATACCACTTGATAGAGGCAAAGGTGTCCCGTCTTTCGATGAGATGGTGGATTTCGCTTTGGTGGAAGTCGACTTTGACGATCCGACTACGAACGTGCGAGGACGTCGCGCCTTAGCAATCGCTAAACCAACTCCGAGAGGTTATTGACCACGCCGGAGCACGATCAACCTGACCACGAGGGTCTGTTTCCTGCGAGCAAACGAAGAACAAGCAAGAAACTGAGATGGCAATCTGGATATTGCGAATATAAGATGAAAGCTTTATTGATCAAGGTGGGGTTCTGTGACGCCTTTGTCTGGTCGTTGAACACAAACGAAGTACGCGAAGTTGCAGCTATGGCGAACTTTTAATCTAAACAAAACCCAAAGTCTAAACGATGCCCTAAGGGCTGTATATATGGAGGAAGAGGGGGGGAATTTCGTGGCCCTTGGTGGAGGGGTCCGAAATCAACCCTATCTCTTGTTTCCCCACACATACGGACTCTAAAAATAGCCTATACTTATGTATTTCGAAATTACATGGGCCTGGCTCAATAATAAGGTGACGCAGCACCTAAAATAGCCTCGGGACGAAATTTATGAAGTGGCATCTTGTATATTTCGTCCAAGGCTTCATGCACCCATTATGGTGGCTTCAAAGTCCTGAAATCATCACTTGTAACTCCGTTCTTGTTTCCCTTGCGCATGCCATCATCTCCATGCTTGTTCTTGCTCCAATGTTCATCCTTCTCCAAGCTAGGCCCTTCATTTGTAAGCAAAACAAATGTATCCAATTTAGGCAGCATCATATTCTCATGAACATTAGAATCATTACAAAGAAACGAAAGTACCTGGTAATTTAGTTGGCGTGCACGAGCTCTAGTAATTGGTCCAGTATGTATAGCAGCAGGGGCTGTGGGTGTAACAATTGTATTGATGTCCTCATCATCCTCCCCTTCTTGAAATGAAGTCGTCCTCGACGAAAGTTCATCTTCCTCACCCAAATAAGGCTTCAAATCTGCAATGTTAAAAGTGGGACTAACCCTAAAATCTGCAGGCAGCTCAAGTTTATATGCGTTATCATTTATTTTCTCTAACACCTTAAAGGGACCATCAGCACGTGGCATTAGCTTTGATTTGCGCAAATCAGGAAATCTATCCTTACGCAAATGTAACCAAACAAGATCTCCAGGTGCAAACACAACATGTTTTCTACCCTTATCTCCAGCAAGTTTATATTTAGCATTCATACGCTCAATGTTTTCCTTAGTTAACTCATGCATTTTTAAAATCAATTCAGCACGTTGTTTAGCATCAAAATTAACCTTCTCCGAAGATGGAAGAGGCAACAAATCAATAGGTGCACGAGGTAGGAAACCATACACAACTTCAAAAGGGCACATCTTAGTAGTAGAATGCAATGAACGATTATAAGCAAATTCAATATGAGGCAAGCATTCCTCCCACATTTTCTTATTATTCTTCAAAACAGCCCTAAGCATAGTAGACAATGTTCTATTGACTACTTCAGTTTGTCCATCAGTTTGGGGGTGACAAGTAGTACTAAAAAGCAGTTTAGTCCCCAACTTAGCCCATAAATGATAGAGGCAAAGGTGTCCCGTCTTTCGATGAGATGGTGGATTTCGCTTTGGTGGAAGTCGACTTTCACGATTCGACTACGAATGTGCGAGGACGTCGCGCCTTAGCAATCGCTAAACCAACTCCGAGAGGTTATTGACCACGCCGGAGCACGATCAACCTGACCACGAGGGTCTGTTTCCTGCAAGCAAACGAAGAACAAGCAAGAAACTAAGATTGCAATCTGGATATTGCGAATATAAGATGAAAGCTTTATTGATCAAGGTGGGGTTCTGTGACGCCTTTGTCTGGTCGTTGAACACAAACGAAGTACGCGAAGTTGCAGCTATGGCGAACTTTTAATCTAAACAAAACCCAAAGTCTAAACGATGCCCTAAGGGCTGTATATATGGAGGAAGAGGGGGGAATTTCGTGGCCCTTGGTGGAGGAGTCCGAAATCAACCCTATCTCTTGTTTCCCCACACATACGGACTCTAAAAATAGCCTATACTTATGTATTTCGAAATTACATGGGCCTGGCCCAATAATAAGGTGACGAAGCACCTAAAATAGCCTCGGGACGAAATTTATGAAGTGGCATCTTGTATATTTCGTCCAAGGCTTCATGCACCCATTATGGTGGCTTCAAAGTCCTGAAATCATCACTTGTAACTCCGTTCTTGTTCCCCTTGCGCATGCCATCATCTCCATGCTTGTTCTTGCTCCAATGTTCATCCTTCTCCAAGCTAGGCCCTTCATTTGTAAGCAAAACAAATGTATCCAATTTAGGCAGCATCATATTCTCATGAACATTAGAATCATTACCAAGAAACGAAAGTACCTGGTAATTTAGTTGGCGTGCACGAGCTCTAGTAATTGGTCCAGTATGTATAGCAGCAGGGGCTGTGGGTGTAACAATTGTATTGATGTCCTCATCAACTAGACACTAAGACCAGCAACTCGACACGGCGATGCAACCGATAATTCAACTATGCAAGCAATGAATAGAAAATTGCAAAGGCTCAGACTGGCTTGGATAAAGGATGAACAGATCTAACTTTTTTTGTGTGGCTTTTTCTTTGACAATAGGTAAGAAAATAAATCTAATCTAGGAAAAACTGGAAATTCTCACCGAGCAACCTGAAAACTGATACCACTTGATAGAGGCGAGGGTGTCCCGATCTTTCGATGAGATGATAACTATCGATTTGGTGGAGACGACTTTGACGATCCGACTACAAACGTGCACGATGTTGCGCCTTAGCAATCGCTAAACCAACTCCGAGAGGTTATTGACCATGCTGGAGCACGATCAACCTGACCACGAAGGTCTATTCCTGCAAGCAATCGAAGAACGAGCAAGAATATGATAAAGCAATCTGAATATTGCGAATATATATGAAGTATTGATAATGGTGGGGATCCGGAAGCGGTCTTGGTCTCGTCGTTGGACACAAACGAAGTACACGAAGTTGCAATGGCTAACTTTTAACTAAACAAATCCCAAGGAAAAAGCTACTAGATGGATCTACTTATATAGGAGCAAGGGGTGGCGGCCAAGGAGGTGGGAGGACGTCCCAAGGCAGCCTAAAACTAACCCTAGGTCATACAAGGCTCATGGGCCCAAGTGGAGGTGATGTAACACCTTTGGACTTGTAGTTTGACTCGGATTCTGCTGCAGCATCAGATTGTTTCATCCACAACTCAACGCTCCGGACGAATTTGAAGGTGATTCCAATTGGGTTGGAAAGTGCACGAAATCTAGTTTCCAACAAAAAAAGAATCACCCAATTCGGAGTCCGTATGAAAAACTTGTGTGCGTTTTGAGTCAGGTATATCTGTGCAGTCCGAATCTGAATCCAGAACGTGAGAGACTTGGACTCTATCTTCTCTTGGGCCAAAAGTGACGTGAGAGAACTTTTTGGACAGCAAATAAACATCTCTTTCTTCCTTATTTTCATATGTGGATTGTACAAATGTCCCATACACCTGCAATTAGACAAAACACAAAAGTGTGTGAAGTATTTTTGTTCTGAATAACATAAATAGATTATTGAATAGTTTGCACTAGAAATCACCTGACAAATATGCATATATGCAATATTTTTGGTCATATCCAAGGTAGTCATGTCCTCATCATGCGGGGCCTACACAGCGTTCTTCTTCTTCCATAGCATCAACAGGGCACACAAGTGATATTATTTGTCGTCGTTGTAAGGGAGGAGATCATTATGCGAGAGAATGCAAATCTCCGCGTGTGATGATTGCTACCGCGGATGGTGGATATGAGTCCGCTAGTGACTATGATGAGGAGACTTTGGCTCTTATTACACGTGAAGAACATGGTGGAGATGATTCTGATCATGAGACGCAATACATGGCTCCTGAAGACGCTGACAGGTATGAATGTTTAGTTTCTCAACGTGTTTTGAGTGTGCAGGTCACACAAGCTGAGCAAAATACGAGGCACAATTTGTTCCATACCAAGGGAGTTGTGAAGGAACGTTCTGTGCGCGTTATCATAGACGGAGGTAGTTGCAACAACTTGGCTAGCATGGAGATGGTGGAGAAGCTTTCTCTCACCACAAGACCACATCCACATCCTTACTACATCCAATGGTTCAACAACAGCGGCAAGGTTAAGGTAACACGTACTGTTCGTGTGCATTTTAGTATCTCTACATATGCTCATTATGTTGATTGTGACGTGGTACCTATGCAAGCATGTTCCTTATTACTTGGTAGACCATGGCAATTTGATAAAAATTCTGTACACCATGGTAGAAACAATCACTATACTCTTGTTCATAAGGATAAAAATATTACTTTGCTTCCTATGACTCCTGATTCCATTTTGAAAGATGATAGTAATAGAGCTAATAAAGCACAACAAGAGAAGAATAAGAGTGAAAATCAGATTGTGGCAAAAGAATTTGAGCAACAAATGAAGCCTAATAATAAACCATCTAGTGTTGCTTCTGAAATTAAATTGAAAAGTGCATGTTTATTTGCCACCAAATCTGATATTGATGAGCTAGATTTCAGCAAATCTGTTTGCTATGCTTTTGTGTGCAAAGAGGCATTATTTTCATTCGAGGACGTGCCTTCCTCTTTGCCTCCTGCTGTCACTAACATTTTGCAGGAGTTCGCTGACGTTTTTCCACAAGACGTGCCACCGGGATTACCGCCTATTCGAGGGATTGAGCATCAGATTGACTTAATTCCCGGTGCTTCACTGCCAAACCGTGCACCATACCGTACCAATCCAGAGGAGACGAAGGAGATTATGCGTCCAGTACAAGAGCTTCTCGATAAAGGTTATATACGCGAATCCCTTAGTCCTTGTGCTGTTCCTATTATTCTAGTGCCGAAAAAGGATGGTACATCACGTATGTGTGTTGATTGTAGAGGCATTAATAATATTACTATTCGTTATCGTCATCCTATTCCTAGGCTAGATGATATGCTTGATGAATTGAGTGGCTCTACAATATTCTCCAAAGTTGATTTGCGTAGTGGCTACCATCAAATTCGTATGAAATTGGGAGATGAATGGAAAACAGCATTAAAACTAAGTTTGGATTATATGAGTGGTTAGTCATGCCTTTTGGGTTAACTAATGCACCTAGTACTTTCATGAGATTAATGAACGAAGTTTTACGTGCTTTCATTGGACGATTTGTGGTAGTTTACTTTGATGACATATTGATTTATAGCAGATCTTTGGAGGAACATTTGGAACATTTACGTGCTGTTTTTATTGCTCTACGTGATGCACGTTTGTTACCTTGGGAAGTGCACCTTTTGCACCGACCGAGTATCTTTTCTTGGCTATGTTGTTACTCCACAGGGAATTGAAGTTGATAAAGCCAAGATTGAAGCTATTGAGAGTTGGCCGCAGCCCAAAACGGTCACACAAGTGAGGAGTTTTCTTGGCCTCGCTGGATTCTATAGGCGTTTTGTGAGAGATTTCAGCACCATTGCTGCACCTCTCAATGAGCTTACAAAGAAAGATGTGCCTTTTCTTTGGGGTACCGCACAGGAAGAAGCCTTCACGGTATTGAAAGATAAGTTGACACATGCTCCTTTACTCCAACTTCCTGATTTTAATAAGACTTTTGAGCTTGAATGTGATGCTAGTGGAATTGGATTAGGAGGTGTGTTATTACAAGATGGCAAACCTGTTGCATACTTTTCTGAAAAATTGAGTGGGCCTAGTCTGAATTATTCTACTTATGATATAGAATTATATGCTCTTGTTCGGACTTTAGAAACATGGAAACATTATTTATGGCCCAAAGAATTTGTTATACATTCTGATCATGAATCTTTGAAACATATTAAAAGTCAAGCTAAACTGAATCGTAGACATGCTAAATGGGTTGAATTCATTGAGACTTTCCCTTATGTCATTAAACACAAGAAGGGAAAAGAAAATGTTATTGCTGATGCATTGTCTCGTCGCTATACTATGCTTTCACAACTTGACTTCAAAATATTTGGTTTGGAGACCATCAAAGATCAATATGTGCATGATGCTGATTTTAAAGATGTAATGCAGAATTGTAAAGAAGGAAGAATGTGGAACAAGTTTGTTGTTAACGATGGATTTGTGTTTCGTGCTAACAAGCTATGCATTCCAGCTAGCTCCGTTCGTCTTTTGTTGTTGCAGGAGGCGCATGGAGGAGGATTAATGGGACACTTTGGCGTGAAGAAGACGGAGGACGTACTTGCTACACATTTCTTTTGGCCAAAGATGAGACGGGATGTTGAGCGTTTTATTGCTCGCTGCACTACATGTCAAAAAGCTAAGTCACGACTCAATCCTCATGGTTTATATATGCCTTTGCCTGTACCTAGTGTTCCTTGGGTGGATATATCTATGGACTTTGTTTTAGGTTTACCTCGAACAAAGAAGGGGAGGGATAGCATATTTGTTGTCGTGGATAGCTTCTCGAAAATGGCACACTTTATACCATGTCATAAAAGCGATGATGCTGTTAATGTTGCTGATTTGTTCTTTCGTGAAATTATTCGCTTGTATGGTGTGCCAAATACTATTGTTTCAGATCGTGATACTAAATTTCTTAGCCACTTTTGGAGATGTTTATGGGCTAAGTTGGGGACTAAACTGCTTTTTAGTACTACTTGTCACCCCCAAACTGATGGACAAACTGAAGTAGTCAATAGAACGCTGTCTACTATGCTTAGGGTTGTTTTGAAGAATAATAAGAAAATGTGGGAGGAATGCTTGCCTCATATTGAATTTGCTTATAATCGTTCATTGCATTCTACTACTAAGATGTGCCCTTTTGAAGTTGTGTATGGTTTCCTACCTCGTGCACCTATTGATTTGTTGCCTCTTCCATCTTCGGAGAAGGTTAATTTTGATGCTAAACAACGTGCTGAATTGATTTTAAAAATGCATGAGTTAACTAAGGAAAACATTGAGCGTATGAATGCTAAATATAAACTTGCTGGAGATAAGGGTAGAAAACATGTTGTGTTTGCACCTGGAGATCTTGTTTGGTTACATTTGCGTAAGGATAGATTTCCTGATTTGCGCAAATCAAAGCTAATGCCACGTGCTGATGGTCCCTTTAAGGTGTTAGAGAAAATAAATGATAACGCATATAAACTTGAGCTGCCTGCAGATTTTAGGGTTAGTCCCACTTTTAACATTGCAGATTTGAAGCCTTATTTGGGTGAGGAAGATGAACTTTCGTCGAGGACGACTTCATTTCAAGAAGGGGAGGATGATGAGGACATCAATACAATTGTTACACCCACAGCCCCTGCTGCTATACATACTGGACCAATTACTAGAGCTCGTGCACGCCAACTAAATTACCAGGTACTTTCGTTTCTTTGTAATGATTCTAATGTTCATGAGAATATGATGCTGCCTAAATTGGATACATTTGTTTTGCTTACAAATGAAGGGCCTAGCTTGGAGAAGGATGAACATTGGAGCAAGAACAAGCATGGAGATGATGGCATGCGCAAGGGAAACAAGAACGGAGTTACAAGTGATGATTTCAGGACTTTGAAGCCACCATAATGGGTGCATGAAGCCTTGGACGAAATATACAAGATGCCACTTCATAAATTTCGTCCCGAGGCTATTTTAGGTGCTGCGTCACCTTATTATTGGGTCAGGCCCATGTAATTTCGAAATACATAAGTATAGGCTATTTTTAGAGTCCGTATGTGTGGGGAAACAAGAGATAGGGTTGATTTCGGACCCCTCCACCAAGGGCCACGAAATTCCCTCCTCTTTCTCCATATATACAGCCCTTAGGGCATCGTTTAGACTATGGGATTTGTTTAGTTAAAAGTTAGCCATTGCAACTTCGTGTACTTCGTTTGTGTCCAACGACCAGACCAAGACCGCTTCCGGATCCCCACCATTATCAATACCTCATATATATTTGCAATATTCAGATTGCTTTATCATATTCTTGCTCGTTTTTCGATTGCTTGCAGGAATAGACCTTCGTGGTCAGGCTGACCGTGCTTCCGGCATCGTCAGTAACCTCAGGAGATTGGTTTAGCGATTGGTAAGGCGCAACGTCGTGCATGTTTGTAGTCGGATTGTCAAAGTCGTCTCCACCAAATCGATAGTTATCATCTCATCGAAAGATCGGGACCCTCGCCTCTATCAAGTGATGATGAGGACATGACTACCTTGGATATGACCAAAAATATTGCATATATGCATATTTGTCAGGTGATTTCTAGTGCAAACTATTCAATAATCTATTTATGTTATCCAGAACAAAAATACTTCACACACGTTTGTGTTTTGTCTAATTGCAGGTGTATGGGACATTTGTACAATCCACATATGAAGATAAGGAAGAAAGAGATGTTTATTTGCTGTCCAAAAAGTTCTCTCACGTCATTTTTGGCCCAAGAGAAGATAGAGTCCAAGTCTCTCACGTTCTGGATTCAGATTCGGACTGCACAGACATACCTGACTCAAAATGCACACAAGTTTTTCATACGGACTCCGAATTGGGTGATTCTTTTTTTGTTGGAAACTAGATTTCGTGCACTTTCCAACCCAATTGGAATCACCTTCAAATTCGTCCGGAGCGTTGAGTTGTAGACGAAACAATCTGATGCTGCAGCAGAATCCGAGTCAAACTACAAGTCCAAAGGTGTTACATCACTTCCACTTGGGCCCATTGGCCTTGTACGACCTAGATTTAGTTTTAGGCTGCCTTGGGACGTCCTCCCACCTCCTTGGCCGCCACCCCTTGCTCCTATATAAGTAGATCCATCTAGTAGCTTTTCCTTGGGATTTGTTTAGTTAAAAGTTAGCCATTGCAACTTCGTGTACTTTGTTTGTGTCCAACGACCAGACCAAGACCGTTTACGGATCCCCACCTTTATTAATACTTCATCTATATTCGCAATATTCAGATTGCTTTATCATATTCTTGCTTGTTCTTTGATTGCTTGCAAGAATAGACCTTCGTGGTCAGGTTGACCGTGCTTCCGGCGTGGTCAATAACCTCAGGAGATTGGTTTAGCGATTGCTAAGGCGCAACATCATGCACGTTTGTAGTCGGATCGTCAAAGTCGTCTCCACCAAATCGATAGTTATCATCTCATCGAAAGATCGGGACACCCCGCCTCTATCACCAAGGGCCACGAAATTCCCCCTCTCTCCTCCATATATACAGCCCTTAGGGCATCGTTTAGACTTTGGGTTTTGTTTAGATTAAAAGTTCGCCATAGCTGCAACTTCGCGTACTTCGTTTGTGTTCAACGACCAGACAAAGGCGTCACAGAACCCCACCTTGATCAATAAAGCTTTCATCTTATATTCGCAATATCCAGATTGCAATCTTAGTTTCTTGCTTGTTCTTCGTTTGCTCGCAGGAAACAGACCCTTGTGGTTAGGTTGATCGTGCTCCGGCGTGGTCAATAACCTCTCGGAGTTGGTTTAGCGATTGCTAAGGCGCGACGTCCTCGCACGTTCGTAGTCGGATCGTCAAAGTCGACTGCCACCAAAGCGATATCCATCATCTCATCGAAAGACGGGACACCTTTGCCTCTATCAAGTGGTATCAGATTTCCAGGTTGCTCGGTGAGATTTTTCAGTTTTTCGTAGTTTAGATCGAGTCTGTTCTTCATACCTACAGTCCACGAAAAAGCCACCAAAAAAAATTAGGGTTAGTTCATCATATCCGAACCAATCTGAGCCTTTGCATAATCTTTTTAGGGTTTTGCTTTGTTGAATTTGCGGTTGCATCGTCGTGTCTAGTTGCTGGTCTTAGAGTCTAGTCTTTTAGAGTTTCGAGTTCTGGTCATAAGTTGTCACGCCACCGCCGCACCATCATCATCGCCCCTGCCATCTACCACCACCGCTTATCCGCCACCGCTCCGAATCCGTATCCATATACCACCACCGATCCATATCCATATACTACCACCGCTACCACCACCGCTGCCATATACCACCACCATATATCCACCACCAATCCGAGTTCCTTGCATATTAGGTTTGTTTTCGAGATCCATCTAGATTCCGATTCGTGTTTCCTTGCCGGAGTCGGGTAGCCACGCTCCGTTTAGGCCCAAAATTTTTCGAAAACGCATTTTTTGAAAAAATTTCTGGCTATCCTATTTTTAGGTGTTTCTGAGTGTTTTGAGACAGGTGCCATTATAGGAAGTTTTTTTTGACCTGTTTCCAGTTTTTGGGTCCGGGCAGTCGAAAAAAAAAAATTTGGTCGAAAAAAAAATATTTCGTGCCCATCCTGTCAGTTTGACCTAGGAAGAGTTTTGAGACACTCGCCATTATAGTGATTTTTCGCAAAAAAAAAACAGCGCAAAAAAAAGAGCGCAAAAAAAAGAGCGAAAAAAAAATTCAGAGTGTGCTTTTCCCTTGTTTACGTGCCGCGCCGTGATTTTGTTGGTGTTCTAGGCTCGCGTCTCTAGCACAGTCTAGCCTAGGACCAGCACAGTACCGTCGTTGAGCGTTTATTCAACTTTGCATCTCTGAATTGATTATTGCTGACCCTTTTTGCTACCATACTATAAGCCTTCCCAGCTCCACATACACCTACGTCGTGTGTTTGACTCTCCCTGGTAATCGCTCTATCCAAGCTTTGAGAGTTTTTGACTACAACGGTTGCCGATCACCGCCTGCTGCTGGGTAAGAACTGGTAAGAATTTGAGATTTGCTTGACGGATTTGTGATACACCACCACCACTTCTTAGTAGTCTGTAGGATCATATTCTTGTGTGTTTCTATTGCTGCTAACCATGCCAGGATCACAAGCTGACGAGATTGACTGGGAGAACTTATCGAACAAGGAGCTTCATGATAAGTTTCAGCAAATGATGACTGAACAGGTACAAGATGTGCTGAACAATTTTGAAGAGGCCATGGAGAAGATCACTGGCCTTGAGAAGACGTTCGAAACAAAGCTCGATAACAGATTTAATGAACTGCTTGCGCGTCTTCCACCACCAGCTGCACCTGTCGCACCTCTGCAACAACAACAACTACGCCCCCTTTCGAATCAGTATGGACGAGCACAGCGTGTTCCTATTGAGCTAGGACAAAATTCTGGTGCCGCTGTTACTGCTGTTGGTGCTTCTTTGGCTCCTGCTACTGCTCCTGCTGGTACCCAGGAGGATGATGAGTATGCGGGCGATTATGAGGATGAGGTTGATCAAAATCAGATCTACGAGCAGCCACCACCACCACCACCAGCAGGTCGACCTCAGGTATATATTCGTAATGGTAGGCCTGCACCACCACCTCAGGTACGAGATGATGTCCATATTCCTAAACTGAAATTGAATATTCCACCATTTGAGGGTAGATATGTTCCTGATATATATCTTACTTGGGAGTTAGAAACTGAACAACGATTTACATGTTTACAATATCCTGAGGAGAGACGAGTTGCTGCTGCTGTTTGTGCTTTCACTAGTTTTGCATGTGTATGGTGGTCTGAACATTGTAGATCATATCCTATTCCCGCTACTAGGGCTGTTTTGAAGAATAATAAGAAAATGTGGGAGGAATGCTTGCCTCATATTGAATTTGCTTATAATCGTTCATTGCATTCTACTACTAAGATGTGCCCTTTTGAAGTTGTGTATGGTTTCCTACCTCGTGCACCTATTGATTTGTTGCCTCTTCCATCTTCGGAGAAGGTTAATTTTGATGCTAAACAACGTGCTGAATTGATTTTAAAAATGCATGAGTTAACTAAGGAAAACATTGAGCGTATGAATGCTAAATATAAACTTGCTGGAGATAAGGGTAGAAAACATGTTGTGTTTGCACCTGGAGATCTTGTTTGGTTACATTTGCGTAAGGATAGATTTCCTGATTTGCGCAAATCAAAGCTAATGCCACGTGCTGATGGTCCCTTTAAGGTGTTAGAGAAAATAAATGATAACGCATATAAACTTGAGCTGCCTGCAGATTTTAGGGTTAGTCCCACTTTTAACATTGCAGATTTGAAGCCTTATTTGGGTGAGGAAGATGAACTTTCGTCGAGGACGACTTCATTTCAAGAAGGGGAGGATGATGAGGACATCAATACAATTGTTACACCCACAGCCCCTGCTGCTATACATACTGGACCAATTACTAGAGCTCGTGCACGCCAACTAAATTACCAGGTACTTTCGTTTCTTTGTAATGATTCTAATGTTCATGAGAATATGATGCTGCCTAAATTGGATACATTTGTTTTGCTTACAAATGAAGGGCCTAGCTTGGAGAAGGATGAACATTGGAGCAAGAACAAGCATGGAGATGATGGCATGCGCAAGGGAAACAAGAACGGAGTTACAAGTGATGATTTCAGGACTTTGAAGCCACCATAATGGGTGCATGAAGCCTTGGACGAAATATACAAGATGCCACTTCATAAATTTCGTCCCGAGGCTATTTTAGGTGCTGCGTCACCTTATTATTGGGCCAGGCCCATGTAATTTCGAAATACATAAGTATAGGCTATTTTTAGAGTCCGTATGTGTGGGGAAACAAGAGATAGGGTTGATTTCGGACCCCTCCACCAAGGGCCACGAAATTCCCCCCTCTTCCTCCATATATATAGCCCTTAGGGCATCGTTTAGACTTCGGGTTTTGTTTAGATTAAAAGTTCGCCATAGCTGCAACTTCGCGTACTTCGTTTGTGTTCAACGACCAGACAAAGGCGTCACAGAACCCCACCTTGATCAATAAAGCTTTCATCTTATATTCGCAATATCCAGATTGCAATCTTAGTTTCTTGCTTGTTCTTCGTTTGCTCGCAGGAAACAGACCCTCGTGGTCAGGTTGATCGTGCTCCGGCGTGGTCAATAACCTCTCGGAGTTGGTTTAGCGATTGCTAAGGCGCGACGTCCTCGCACGTTCGTAGTCGGATCGTCAAAGTCGACTTCCACCAAAGCGAAATCCACCATCTCATCGAAAGACGGGACACCTTTGCCTCTATCAAGTGGTATCAGATTTCCAGGTTGCTCGGTGAGATTTTACAGTTTTTCGTAGTTTAGATCGAGTCTGTCTTCATACCTATAGTCCACGAAAAAGCCACAAAAAAAATTAGGGTTAGTTCATCATATCCGAACCAATCTGAGCCTTTGCATAATCTTTTTAGGGTTTTGCTTTGTTGAATTTGCGGTTGCATCGTCGTTTCTAGTTGCTGGTCTTAGAGTCTAGTCTTTTAGAGTTTCGAGTTCTGGTCATAAGTTGTCACACCGCCGCCGCACCATCATCATCGCCCCTGCCATCTACCAGCACCGCTCCGAATCCGTATCCATATACCACCACCAATCCGTGTCCATATACCACCACCGATCCATATCCATATACTACCACCGCTACCACCACCGCTGCCATATACCACCACCATATATCCACCACCAATCCGATTTCCTTGCTTATTAGGTTTGTTTTCGAGATCCATCTAGTTTCCGATTCGTGTTTCCTTGCCGGAGTAGGTTTCGGAAAAAAAAAGGAGCGCAAAAAAAAAGAGCAAAAAAAAAATTCAGAGTGTGCTTTTCCCTTGTTTACGTGCCGCGCCGTGATTTTGTTGGTGTTCTAGGCTCGCGTCTCTAGCACAGTCTAGCCTAGGACCAGCACAGTACCGTCGTTGAGCGTTTATTCAACTTTGCATCTCTGAATTGATTATTGTTGACCCTTTTTGCTACCATACTATAAGCCTTCCCAGCTCCACATACATCTACGTCGTGTGTTCGACTCTCCCTGGTAATCGCTCTATCCAAGCTTTGAGAGTTTTTGACTACAACGGTTGCCGATCACCGCCTGCTGCTGGGTAAGAACTGGTAAGAATTTGAGATTTGCTTGACGGATTTGTGATACACCACCACCACTTCTTAGTAGTCTGTAGGATCATATTCTTGTGTGTTTCTATTGCTGCTAACCATGCCAGGATCACAAGCCGACGAGATTGACTGGGAGAACTTATCGAACAAGGAGCTTCATGATAAGTTTCAGCAAATGATGACTGAACAGGTACAAGATGTGCTGAACAATTTTGAAGAGGCCATGGAGAAGATCACTGGCCTTGAGAAGACGTTCGAAACAAAGCTCGATAACAGATTTAATGAACTGCTTGCGCGTCTTCCACCACCGGCTGCACCTGTCGCACCTCTGCAACAACAACAACTACGCCCCCTTCCGAATCAGTATGGACGAGCACAGCGTGTTCCTATTGTGCCAGGACAAAATTCTGGTGCCGCTATTACTGCTGTTGGTGCTTCTTTGGCTCCTGCTACTGCTCCTGCTGGTACCCAGGAGGATGATGAGTATGCAGGCGATTATGAGGATGAGGTTGATCAAAATCAGATCTACGAGCAGCCACCAGCACCACCACCAGCAGGTCGACCTCAGGTATATATTCGTAATGGTAGGCCTGCACCACCACCTCAGGTACGAGATGATGTCCATATTCCTAAACTGAAATTGAATATTCCACCATTTGAGGGTAGATATGTTCCTGATATATATCTTACTTGGGAGTTAGAAACTGAACAACGATTTACATGTTTACATTATCCCGAGGAGAGACGAGTTGCTGCTGCTGTTTGTGCTTTCACTAGTTTTGCATGTGTATGGTGGTCTGAACATTGTAGATTATATCCTATTCCAACTACTTGGGCTGCTTTGAAAACTGCTATGCATACGCGTTGGGTTCCACCATATTATCAACGTGAATTGCTTCAAAAATTGCAGCGTTTAAGACAAGGAAAAAATTCTGTAGAAGAATATTATCAGGAATTACAAACTGGCATGATTCGATGTGGTATTGTTGAGGAGAATGAAGCTATGCTTGCACGTTTTCTGGGTGGATTAAATAGAGAGATTCAGACCATTCTAGACTATAAGGAGTATACTAATATCACTCGTTTATTCCATCTTGCTTGTAAAGCTGAACGTGAAGTGCAGGATCGACAAGCATTGGCGCGAACTAACTTTTCTGCAGGCCGACCTTCCTCATGGACGCCGCGTGCATCTTCTACTTCAACTGCACCAGCACCTCAATCAGGTGCCTCCTACAGCCGTGATACAAGAAAACAGGAACAACCACCATTATCTGCCAAGAGCGCACCTGCGGGGCCTGCACAGCGTTCTTCTTCTTCCATGGCATCAACAGGGCACACAAGTGATATTATTTGTCGTCGTTGTAAGGGAGGAGGTCATTATGCGAGGGAATGCAAATCTCCGCGTGTGATGATTGCTACCGCGGATGGTGGATATGAGTCCGCTAGTGACTATGATGAGGAGACATTGGCTCTTATTACACGTGAAGAACATGGTGGAGATGATTCTGATCATGAGACGCAATACATGGCTCCTGAAGACGCTGACAGGTATGACTGTTTAGTTGCTCAACGTGTTTTGAGTGTGCAGGTCACACAAGCTGAGCAAAATCAGAGGCACAATTTGTTCCATACCAAGGGAGTTGTGAAGGAACGTTCTGTGCGCGTCATAATAGACGGAGGGAGCTGCAACAACTTGGCTAGCATGGAGATGGTGGAGAAGCTTTCTCTCACCACAAGACCACATCCACATCCTTACTACATCCAATGGTTCAACAACAGCGGCAAGGTTAAGGTAACACGTACTGTTCGTGTGCATTTTAGTATCTCTACATATGCTGATTATGTTGATTGTGATGTGGTACCTATGCAAGCATGTTCCTTATTACTTGGTAGACCATGGCAATTTGATAAAAATTCTGTACACCATGGTAGAAACAATCACTATACTCTTGTTCACAAGGATAAAAATATTACTTTGCTTCCTATGACTCCTGATTCCATTTTGAAAGATGATATTAACAGAGCTACTAAAGCACAACAGAAGAAGAATAAGAGTGAAAATCAGATTGTGGCAAAAGAATTTGAGCAACAAATGAAGCCTAATAATAAACCATCTAGTGTTGCTTCTGAAATTAAATTGAAAAGTGCATGTTTATTTGCCACCAAATCTGATAGTGATGAGCTAGATTTCAGCAAATCTGTTTGCTATGCTTTTGTGTGCAAAGAGGCATTATTTTCATTCGAGGACGTGCCTTCCTCTTTGCCTCCTGCTGTCACTAACATTTTGCAGGAGTTCGCTGACGTTTTTCCACAAGACGTGCCACCGGGATTACCGCCTATTCGAGGGATTGAGCATCAGATTGACTTAATTCCCGGTGCTTCACTGCCAAACCGTGCACCATACCGTACCAATCCAGAGGAGACGAAGGAGATTATGCGTCAAGTACAAGAGCTTCTCGACAAAGGTTATATACGCGAATCTGATAGCACTTGATAGAGGTGGGGGTGTCCCGATCTTTCGATGAGATGATAACTATCGATTTGGTGAAGATGACTTTGACGATCCGACTACAAACGTGCACGACGTTGCGCCTTAGCAATCGCTAAACCAACTCCGAAAGGTTATTGACCACGCTGGAGCACAATCAACCTGACCACGAAGGTCTATTCCTGCAAGCAATCGAAGAACAAGCAAGAATATGATAAAAGCAATCTGAATATTGCGAGTATATATATGAAGTATTGATAAAGGTGGGGATCCGTAAGCGGTCTTGGTCTGGTCGTTGGACACAAACGAAGTACATGAAGTTGCAATGGCTAACTTTTAACTAAACAAATCCCAAAGTCTAAACGATGCCCTAAGGGCTGTATATATGGAGGAAGAGGGGGGGAATTTCGTGGCCCTTGGTGGAGGGGTCCGAAATCAACCCTATCTCTTGTTTCCCCACACATACGGACTCTAAAAATAGCCTATACTTATGTATTTCGAAATTACATGGGCCTGGCCCAATAATAAGGTGACGCAGCACCTAAAATAGCCTCGGGACGAAATTTATGAAGTGGCATCTTGTATATTTCGTCCAAGGCTTCATGCACCCATTATGGTGGCTTCGAAGTCCTGAAATCATCACTTGTAACTCCGTTCTTGTTCCCCTTGCGCATGCCATCATCTCCATGCTTGTTCTCGCTCCAATGTTCATCCTTCTCCAAGCTAGGCCCTTCATTTGTAAGCAAAACAAATGTATCCAATTTAGGCAGCATCATATTCTCGTGAACATTAGAATCATTACCAAGAAACGAAAGTACCTGGTAATTTAGTTGGCGTGCACGAGCTCTAGTAATTGGTCCAGTATGTATAGCAGCAGGGGCTGTGGGTGTAACAATTGTATTGATGTCCTCATCATCCTCCCCTTCTTGAAATGAAGTCGTCCTCGACGGAAGTTCATCTTCCTCACCCAAATAAGGCTTCAAATCTGCAATGTTAAAAGTGGGACTAACCCCAAAATCTGCAGGCAGCTCAAGTTTATATGCATTATCATTTATTTTCTCTAACACCTTAAAGGGACCATCAGCACGTGGCATTAACTTTGATTTGCGCAAATCAGGAAATCTATCCTTACGCAAATGTAACCAAACAAGATCTCCAGGTGCAAACACAACATGTTTTCTACCCTTATCTCCAGCAAGTTCATATTTAGCATTCATGCGCTCAATGTTTTCCTTAGTTAACTCATGCATTTTTAAAATCAATTCAGCACGTTGTTTAGCATCAAAATTAACCTTCTCCGAAGATGGAAGAGGCAACAAATCAATAGGTGCACGAGGTAGGAAACCATACACAACTTCAAAAGGGCACATCTTAGTAGTAGAATGCAATGAACGATTATAAGCAAATTCAATATGAGGCAAGCATTCCTCCCACATTTTCTTATTATTCTTCAAAACAGCCCTAAGCATAGTAGACAACGTTCTATTGACTACTTCAGTTTGTCCATCAGTTTGGGGGTGACAAGTAGTACTAAAAAGCAGTTTAGTCCCCAACTTAGCCCATAAACATCTCCAAAAGTGGCTAAGAAATTTAGTATCACGATCTGAAACAATAGTATTTGGCACACCATGCAAGCGAATAATTTCACGAAAGAACAAATCAGCAACATTAACAGCATCATCGCTTTTATGACATGGTATAAAGTGTGCCATTTTCGAGAATCTATCCACGACAACAAATATGCTATCCCTCCCCTTCTTTGTTCGAGGTAAACCTAAAACAAAGTCCATAGATATATCCTCCCAAGGAACACTAAGTACAGGCAAAGGCATATATAAACCATGAGGATTGAGTCGTGACTTAGCTTTTTGACATGTAGTGCAGCGAGCAATAAAACACTCAACATCCCGTCTCATCTTTGGCCAAAAGAAATGTGTAGCAAGTACGTCATCCGTCTTCTTCACGCCAAAGTGTCCCATTAATCCTCCTCCATGCGCCTCCTGCAACAACAAAAGACGAACGGAGCTAGCTGGAATGCATAGCTTGTTAGCACGAAACACAAATCCATCGTTAACAACAAACTTGTTCCACATTCTTCCTTCTTTACAATTCTGCATTACATCTTTAAAATCAGCATCATGCACATATTGATCTTTGATGGTCTCCAAACCAAATATTTTGAAGTCAAGTTGTGAAAGCATAGTATAGCGACGAGACAATGCATCAGCAATAACATTTTATTTTCCCTTCTTGTGTTTAATGACATAAGGGAAAGTCTCAATGAATTCAACCCATTTAGCATGTCTACGATTCAGTTTAGCTTGACTTTTAATATGTTTCAAAGATTCATGATCAGAATGTATAACAAATTCTTTGGGCCATAAATAATGTTGCCATGTTTCTAAAGTCCGAACAAGAGCATATAATTCTTTATCATAAGTAGAATAATTCAGACTAGGCTCACTCAATTTTTCAGAAAAGTATGCAACAGGTTTGCCATCTTGTAATAACACACCTCCTAATCCAATTCCACTAGCATCACATTCAAGCTCAAAAGTCTTATTAAAATCAGGAAGTTGGAGTAAAGGAGCATGTGTCAACTTATCTTTCAATACCGTGAAGGCTTCTTCCTGTGCGGTACCCCAAACAAAAGGCACATCCTTCTTTGTAAGCTCGTTGAGAGGTGCAGCAATGGTGCTGAAATCTCTCACAAAATGATAGAGGCAAAGGTGTCCCGTCTTTCGATGAGATGGTGGATTTCGCTTTGGTGGAAGTCGACTTTGACGATCCGACTACGAACGTGCGAGGACGTCGCGCCTTAGCAATCGCTAAACCAACTCCGAGAGGTTATTGACCACGCCGGAGCACGATCAACCTGACCACGAGGGTCTGTTTCCTGCGAGCAAACGAAGAACAAGCAAGAAACTGAGATTGCAATCTGGATATTGCGAATATAAGATGAAAGCTTTATTGATCAAGGTGGGGTTCTGTGACGCCTTTGTCTGGTCGTTGAACACAAACGAAGTACGCGAAGTTGCAGCTATGGCGAACTTTTAATCTAAACAAAACCCAAGGTCTAAACGATGCCCTAAGGGCTGTATATATGGAGGAAGAGGGGGTGGATTTCGTGGCCCTTGGTGGAGGGGTCCGAAATCAACCCTATCTCTTGTTTCCCCACACATACGGACTCTAAAAATAGCCTATACTTATGTATTTCGAAATTACATGGGCCTGGCCCAATAATAAGGTGACGCAGCACCTAAAATAGCCTCGGGACGAAATTTATGAAGTGGTATCTTGTATATTTCGTCCAAGGCTTCATGCACACATTATGGTGGCTTCAAAGTCCTGAAATCATCACTTGTAACTCCGTTCTTGTTCCCCTTGCGCATGCCATCATCTCCATGCTTGTTCTTGCTCCAATGTTCATCCTTCTCCAAGCTAGGCCCTTCATTTGTAAGCAAAACAAATGTATCCAATTTAGGCAGCATCATATTCTCATGAACATTAGAATCATTACCAAGAAACGAAAGTACCTGATAATTTAGTTGGCGTGCACGAGCTCTAGTAATTGGTCCAGTATGTATAGCAGCAGGGGCTGTGGGTGTAACAATTGTATTGATGTCCTCATCATCCTCCCCTTCTTGAAATGAAGTCGTCCTCGACGGAAGTTCATCTTCCTCACCCACATAATGCTTCAAATCTGCAATGTTAAAAGTGGGGCTAACCCCAAAATCTGCAGGCAACTCAAGTTTATATGCATTATCATTTATTTTCTCTAACACCTTAAAGGGACCATCAGCACGTGGCATTAGCTTTGATTTGCGCAAATCAGGAAATCTATCCTTACGCAAATGTAACCAAACAAGATCTCCAGGTGCAAACACAAGATGTTTTCTACCCTTATCTCCAGCAAGTTTATATTTAGCATTCATACGCTCAATGTTTTCCTTAGTTAACTCATGCATTTTTAAAATCAATTCAGCATGTTGTTTAGCATCAAAATTAACCTTCTCCGAAGATGGAAGAGGCAACAAATCAATAGGTGCACGAGGTAGGAAACCATACACAACTTCAAAAGGGCACATCTTAGTAGTAGAATGCAATGAACGATTATAAGCAAATTCAATATGAGGCAAGCATTCCTCCCACATTTTCTTATTATTCTTCAAAACAGCCCTAAGCATAGTAGACAATGTTCTATTGACTACTTCAGTTTGTCCATCAGTTTGGGGGTGACAAGTAGTACTAAAAAGTAGTTTAGTCCCCAACTTAGCCCATAAACATCTCCAAAAGTGGCTAAGAAATTTAGTATCACGATCTGAAACAATAGTATTTGGCACACCATGCAAGCGAATAATTTCACGAAAGAACAAATCAGCAACATTAACACCATCATCGCTTTTATGACATGGTATAAAGTGTGCCATTTTCAAGAATCTATCCACGACAACAAATATGCTATCCCTCCCCTTCTTTGTTCGAGGTAAACCTAAAACAAAGTCCATAGATATATCCTCCCAAGGAACACTAGGTACAGGCAAAGGCATATATAAACCATGAGGATTGAGTCGTGACTTAGCTTTTTGACATGTAGTGCAGCGAGCAATAAAACGCTCAACATCCCGTCTCATCTTTGGCCAAAAGAAATGTGTAGCAAGTACGTCCTCCGTCTTCTTCACGCCAAAGTGTCCCATTAATCCTCCTCCATGCGCCTCCTGCAACAACAAAAGACGAACGGAGCTAGCTGGAATGCATAGCTTGTTAGCACGAAACACAAATCCATCGTTAACAACAAACTTGTTCCACATTCTTCCTTCTTTACAATTCTGCATTACATCTTTAAAATCAGCATCATGCACATATTGATCTTTGATGGTTTCCAAACCAAATATTTTGAAGTCAAGTTGTGAAAGCATAGTATAGCGGCGAGACAATGCATCAGCAATAACATTTTCTTTTCCCTTCTTGTGTTTAATGACATAAGGAAAAGTCTCAATGAATTCAACCCATTTAGCATGTCTACGGTTTAGTTTAGCTTGACTTTTAATATGTTTCAAAGATTCATGATCAGAATGTATAACAAATTGTTTGGGCCATAAATAATGTTGCCATGTTTCTAAAGTCCGAACAAGAGCATATAATTCTTTATCATAAGTAGAATAATTCAGACTAGGCCCACTCAATTTTTCAGAAAAGTATGCAACAGGTTTGCCATCTTGTAATAACACACCGCCTAATCCAATTCCACTAGCATCACATTCAAGCTCAAAAGTCTTATTAAAATCAGGAAGTTGGAGTAAAGGAGCATGTGTCAACTTATCTTTCAATACCTTGAAGGCTTCTTCCTGTGCGGTACCCCAAAGAAAAGGCACATCTTGCTTTGTAAGCTCATTGAGAGGTGCAGCAATGGTGCTGAAATCTCTCACAAAACGCCTATAGAATCCAGCGAGGCCAAGAAAACTCCTCACTTGTGTGACCGTTTTGGGCTGCGGCCAACTCTCAATAGCTTCAATCTTGGCTTTATCAACTTCAATTCCCTGTGGAGTAACAACATAGCCAAGAAAAGATACTCGGTCGGTGCAAAAGGTGCACTTCCCAAGGTTACCAAACAAACGTGCATCACGTAGAGCAATAAAAACAGCACGTAGATGTTCCAAACGTTCTTCCAAAGATCTGCTATAAATCAATATGTCATCAAAGTAAACTACCACAAATCGTCCAATGAAAGCACGTAAAACTTCGTTCATTAATCTCATGAAAGTACTAGGTGCATTAGTTAACCCAAAAGGCATGACTAACCACTCATATAATCCAAACTTAGTTTTAAATGCTGTTTTCCATTCATCTCCCAATTTCATACGAATTTGATGGTAGCCACTATGCAAATCAACTTTGGAGAATATTGTAGAGCCACTCAATTCATCAAGCATATCATCTAGCCTAGGAATAGGATGACGATAACGAATAGTAATATTATTAATGCCTCTACAATCAACACACACACGTTGATGAGGACATCAATACAATTGTTACACCCACAGCCCCTGCTGCTATACATACTGGACCAATTACTAGAGCTCGTGCACGCCAACTAAATTACCAGGTACTTTCGTTTCTTGGTAATGATTCTAATGTTCATGAGAATATGCTGCTGCCTAAATTGGATACATTTGTTTTGCTTACAAATGAAGGGCCTAGCTTGGAGAAGGATGAACATTGGAGCAAGAACAAGCATGGAGATGATGGCATGCGCAAGGGAAACAAGAACGGAGTTACAAGTGATGATTTCAGGACTTTGAAGCCACCATAATGGGTGCATGAAGCCTTGGACGAAATATACAAGATGCCACTTCATAAATTTCGTCCCGAGGCTATTTTAGGTGCTGCGTCACCTTATTATTGGGCCAGGCCCATGTAATTTCGAAATACATAAGTATAGGCTATTTTTAGAGTCCGTATGTGTGGGTAAACAAGAGATAGGGTTGATTTCGGACCCCTCCACCAAGGGCCACGAAATTCCCCCCCTCTTCCTCCATATATACAGCCCTTAGGGCATCGTTTAGTCTTTGGGTTTTGTTTAGATTAAAAGTTCGCCATAGCTGCAACTTCGCGTACTTCGTTTGTGTTCAACGACCAGACAAAGGCGTCACAGAACCCCACCTTGATCAATAAAGCTTTCATCTTATATTCGCAATATCCAGATTGCAATCTTAGTTTCTTGCTTGTTCTTCGTTTGCTCGCAGGAAACAGACCCTCGTGGTCAGGTTGATCGTGCTCCGGCGTGGTCAATAACCTCTCGGAGTTGGTTTAGCGATTGCTAAGGCGCGACGTCCTCGCACGTTCGTAGTCGGATCGTCAAAGTCGACTTCCACCAAAGCGATATCCATCATCTCATCGAAAGATCGGGACCCTCGCCTCTATCAAGTGGTATCAGATTTCCAGGTTGCTCGGTGAGATTTTACAGTTTTTCGTAGTTTAGATCGAGTCTGTTCTTCATACCTACAGTCCACGAAAAAGCCACACAAAAAAAATTAGGGTTAGTTCATCATATCCGAACCAATCTGAGCCTTTGCATAATCTTTTTAGGGTTTTGCTTTGTTGAATTTGCGGTTGCATCGTCGTGTCTAGTTGCTGGTCTTAGAGTCTAGTCTTTTAGAGTTTCGAGTTCTGGTCATAAGTTGTCACGCCGCCGCCGCACCATCATCATCACCCCTGCCATCTACCACCACCGCTTATCCGCCACCGCTTCGAATCCGTATCCATATACCACCACAGCTGTCATATACCACCACCGCTGCCATCTACCTCCATATATCCACCACCAATCCGAGTTCTTGTCATATTAGGTTTGTTTTCGAGATCCATCTAGATTCCGATTCGTGTTTCCTTGCCGGAGTAGGTTTCGGAAAAAAAAAAAAGAGTCGGGTAGCCACGCTCCGTTTAGGCCCAAAATTTTTCGAAAACGCATTTTTCGAAAAATTTTCTGGCTATCCTATTTTTAGGTGTTTCTGAGTGTTTTGAGACAGGTGCCATTATAGGAAGTTTTTTTTGACCCGTTTCCAGTTTTTGGGTCCGGGCAGTCAAAAAAAAAATTTGGTCAAAAAAATAAATTTCGTGCCCATCCTGTCAGTTTGAGCTAAGAAGAGTTTTGAGACACTCGCCATTATAGTGATTTTTCGCAAAAAAAAAAGCAGCGCAAAAAAAAGAGCGCAAAAAAATTCCAGAGTGTGCTTTTCCCTTGTTTACGTGCCGCGCCGTGATTTTGTTAGTGTTCTAGGCTCGCGTCTGTAGCACAGTCTAGCCTAGGACCAGCACAGTACCGTCGTTGAGCGTTTATTCAACTTTGCATCCCTAAATTGATTATTGCTGACCCTTTTTGCTACCATATTATAAGCCTTCCCAGCTCCACATACATCTACGTCGTGCGTTTGACTCTCCTTGGTAATCGCTCTATCCAAGCTTTGAGAGTTTTTTGACTACAACGGTTGCCGATCACCGCCTGCTGCTGGGTAAGAACTGGTAAGAATTTGAGATTTGCTTGACGGATTTGTGACACCCACCACCACCACTTGTTCGTAGTCTGTAGGATCATATTCTTGTGTGTTTCTATTGCTGCTAACCATGCCAGGATCACAAGCCGACGAGATTGACTGGGAGAATTTATCGAACAAGGAACTTCATGATAAGTTTCAGCAAATGATGACTGAACAGGTGCAAGATGTGCTGAACAGTTTTGAAGAGGCCATGGAGAAGATCACTGGCTTTGAGAAGACGTTCGAAACAAAGCTCGATAACAAGTTTAATGAATTGCTCGCGCGTCTTCCACCACCACCACCCGCTGCAGCTAACGCACCTCTCCAACAACAACAACAACAACGACTACCTCCACGTCGCGAAGCAGACCTCCGCCGAGCAAGCCGTGTTCCTCTTGCGTTTGGCCAAACTGTTGGTGCTGCTGTTGATACTTCTGTGGCTCCTGCTGCTGATGCGGAGGAGGATGATTATGTGGGAGACTATGAGGATGAGGTTGATCAAAATCAACACTACGTGCAGCCACCTGTACCACCACCAGCAGGTCGACCTCAGGTATATATTCGTAATGGTAGGCCTGCACCACCACCTCAGGTACGAGATGATGTCCATATTCCTAAACTGAAATTGAATATTCCACCATTTGAGGGTAGATATGTTCCTGATATATATCTTACTTGGGAGTTAGAAACTGAACAACTATTTACATGTTTACAATATCCTGAGGAGAGACGAGTTGCTGCTGCTGTTTGTGCTTTCACTAGTTTTGCATGTGTATGGTGGTCTGAACATTGTAGATTGTATCCTATTCCAACTACTTGGGCTGCTTTGAAAACTGCTATGCGTACGCGTTGGGTTCCACCATATTATCAACGTGAATTGCTTCAAAAATTGCAGCGTTTAAGACAAGGAAAAAATTCTGTAGAAGAATATTATCAGGAATTACAAACTGGCATGATTAGATGTGGTATTGTTGAGGAGAATGAAGCTATGCTTGCACGTTTTCTGGGTGGATTAAATAGAGAGATTCAGACCATTCTAGACTATAAGGAGTATACTAATATCACTCGTTTCTTCCATCTTGCTTGTAAAGCTGAACGTGAAGTGCAGGATCGACAAGCATTGGGGCGAACTAACTTTTCTGCAGGCCGACCTTCATCATGGACACCACGTGCATCTTCTACTTCAACTGCACCAGCACCTCCATCCGGTGCCACCTCCAGCCGTGATACAAGAAAACAGGCACAACCACCATTATCTGCCAAGAGCGCACCTGCGGGGCCTGCACAGCGTTCTTCTTCTTCCATGGCATCAACAGGGCACACAAGTGATATTATTTGTCGTCGTTGTAAGGGAGGAGGTCATTATGCGAGAGAATGCAAATCTCCGCGTGTGATGATTGCTACCGCGGATGGTGGATATGAGTCCGCTAGTGACTATGATGAGGAGTTTTCTTGGCCTCGCTGGATTCTATAGGCGTTTTGTGAGAGATTTCAGCACCATTGCTGCACCTCTCAATGAGCTTACAAAGAAAGATGTGCCTTTTCTTTGGGGTACCGCACAGGAAGAAGCCTTCACGGTATTGAAAGATAAGTTGACACATGCTCCTTTACTCCAACTTCCTGATTTTAATAAGACTTTTGAGCTTGAATGTGATGCTAGTGGAATTGGATTAGGAGGTGTGTTATTACAAGATGGCAAACCTGTTGCATACTTTTCTGAAAAATTGACTGGGCCTAGTCTGAATTATTCTACTTATGATAAAGAATTATATGCTCTTGTTCGGACTTTAGAAACATGGCAACATTATTTATGGCCCAAAGAATTTGTTATACATTCTGATCATGAATCATTGAAACATATTAAAAGTCAAGCTAAACTGAATCGTAGACATGCTAAATGGGTTGAATTCATTGAGACTTTCCCTTATGTCATTAAACACAAGAAGGGAAAAGAAAATGTTATTGCTGATGCTTTGTCTCGTCGCTATACTATGCTTTCACAACTTGACTTCAAAATATTTGGTTTGGAGACCATCAAAGATCAATATGTGCATGATGCTGATTTTAAAGATGTAATGGATAATTGTAAAGAAGGAAGAATGTGGAACAAGTTTGTTGTTAACGATGGATTTGTGTTTCGTGCTAACAAGCTATGCATTCCAGCTAGCTCCGTTCGTCTTTTGTTGTTGCAGGAGGCGCATGGAGGAGGATTAATGGGACACTTTGGCGTGAAGAAGACGGAGGACGTACTTGCTACACATTTCTTTTGGCCAAAGATGAGACGGGATGTTGAGCGTTTTGTTGCTCGCTGCACTACATGTCAAAAAGCTAAGTCACGCCTCAATCCTCATGGTTTATATATGCCTTTGCCTGTACCTAGTGTTCCTTGGGAGGATATATCTATGGACTTTGTTTTAGGTTTACCTCGAACAAAGAAGGGGAGGGATAGCATATTTGTTGTCGTGGATAGATTCTCGAAAATGGCACACTTTATACCATGTCATAAAAGCGATGATGTTGTTAATGTTGCTGATTTGTTCTTTCGTGAAATTATTCGCTTGCATGGTGTGCCAAATACTATTGTTTCAGATCGTGATACTAAATTTCTTAGCCACTTTTGGAGATATTTATGGGCTAAGTTGGGGACTAAACTGCTTTTTAGTACTACTTGTCACCCCCAAACTGATGGACAAACTGAAGTAGTCAATAGAACGTTGTCTACTATGCTTAGGGCTGTTTTGAAGAATAATAAGAAAATGTGGGAGGAATGCTTGCCTCATATTGAATTTGCTTATAATCGTTCATTGCATTCTACTACTAAGATGTGCCCTTTTGAAGTTGTGTATGGTTTCCTACCTCGTGCACCTATTGATTTGTTGCCTCTTCCATCTTCGGAGAAGGTTAATTTTGATGCTAAACAACGTGCTGAATTGATTTTAAAAATGCATGAGTTAACTAAGGAAAACATTGAGAGCATGAATGCTAAATATAAACTTGCTGGAGATAAGGGTAGAAAACATGTTGTGTTTGCACCTGGAGATCTTGTTTGGTTACATTTGCATAAGGATAGATTTCCTGATTTGCGCAAATCAAAGTTAATGCCACGTGCTGATGGTCCCTTTAAGGTGTTAGAGAAAATAAATGATAATGCATATAAACTTGAGCTGCCTGCAGATTTTGGGGTTAGTCCCACTTTTAACATTGCAGATTTGAAGCCTTATTTGGGTGAGGAAGATGAACTTCCGTCGAGGACGACTTCATTTCAAGAAGGGGAGGATGATGAGGACATCAATACAATTGTTACACCCACAACCCCTGCTGCTATACATACTGGACCAATTACTTGAGCTCGTGCACGCCAACTAAATTACCAGGTACTTTCGTTTCTTGGTAATGATTCTAATGTTCATGAGAATATGATGCTGCCTAAATTGGATACATTTGTTTTGCTTACAAATGAAGGGCCTAGCTTGGAGAAGGATGAACATTGGAGCAAGAACAAGCATGGAGATGATGGCATGCGCAAGGGAAACAAGAACGGAGTTACAAGTGATGATTTCAGGACTTTGAAGCCACCATAATGGGTGCATGAAGCCTTGGACGAAATATACAAGATGCCACTTCATAAATTTCGTCCCGAGGCTATTTTAGGTGCTGCGTCACCTTATTATTGGGCCAGGCCCATGTAATTTCGAAATACATAAGTATGGGCTATTTTTAGAGTCCGTATGTGTGGGGAAACAAGAGATAGGGTTGATTTCGGACCCCTCCACCAAGGGCCACGAAATTCCCCCCCTCTTCCTCCATATATACAGCCCTTAGGGCATCGTTTAGACTTTGGGTTTTGTTTAGATTAAAAGTTCGCCATAGCTGCAACTTCGCGTACTTCGTTTGTGTTCAACGACCAGACAAAGGCGTCACAGAACCCCACCTTGATCAATAAAGCTTTCATCTTATATTCGCAATATCCAGATTGCAATCTTAGTTTCTTGCTTGTTCTTCGTTTGCTCGCAGGAAACAGACCCTCGTGGTCAGGTTGATCGTGCTCCGGGTGGTCAATAACCTCTCGGAGTTGGTTTAGCGATTGCTAAGGCGCGACGTCCTCGCACGTTCGTAGTCGGATCGTCAAAGTCGACTTCCACCAAAGCGAAATCCACCATCTCATCGAAAGACGGGACACCTTTGCCTCTATCAATCACCAAGATTAGAGGTCATATCAAAATGATTAAACATTGGTTCTTTTGCATCAATAGTTAATTCGATGGGTGCACTCAAAATTGTTGGTATTTCAGTTGTTTGATCACATGGCAAAGTCAAATTATCAACGTAGTCCTCTAAAATAGGTGGTGTGATCAAAGTAGTGGGTAGCTCATCAGATGGTGCATTCAAATTGACAAGGCATTCATCATTCTCATGTAGAGATGGAAGATCAGTACCTTTGTCATTACCTCTTATGATCAACTCAGATGATGTAGCCACTCTCGGGGGCGATGTGTCACATGGTGGAGGTGATGTAGTCCTGACAACAACGGATGTGGTTGTCATAGTATGCCTAGTAGTTGAAGGAACAATCATATCAACTCTTGGAATGTGCACCGTGCGCTTGTTCTCCTCGTGGCCAACACGTCGTTTTATTTCCTGTTCAGCTTTGCATGCAAGATGAAACAAATGGTCCATAGGATAACACTCTTCATGAATTAGTATCTCTTGAATATCACGGTTTAATCCTCCCCAAAATCTATCCATAAAATCATCTTCACTTTCTTCTAAAGAGGAATGCAACAAGGTAGTTTGTAAATCATCATAATATTTTGTTACAGTTTCACTGCCTTGTTTTAAGTGTTGCAACTTCTTAATCATGTCACGAGTATAATAAGCAGGGACGAAAGTATGTCGCATGGCAAGTTTCAAATCATCCCAAGTAGTAGGTATATAATCAGGGTGTAACCGACAATATTCACTCCACCAAACCAAAGCATAACCAGTGAAAGAACCAACCGCAACCTTAACCTTTTTATGTTCATCGAAATTATGGGAAGCAAATATATTTTTTATGTCGAACTCCCATTCAATATATAAAGCAGGTTTAAAACGGCCATTAAATGGTGGTATAGATACATTAACTTGATCATGTGCATTTGGATGTTTGTGCACCTCTCGTGACGGTTGTGGTATTTGCAAAGGTGGTGGCACGTCTCCCGCGATCGACAAAGCCCATGAATTGACTCTGGATCCTGTCATGATTAGTAGAACAAGAAACAAAACCCAAAAATAATGTTCCTATAACTACTAGGATGTGGTGGTAAAACGCTCACAGTAAAGCAAATATCAATGTCTTATGATGAGGACATCAATACAATTGTTACACCCACAGCCCCTGCTGCTATACATACTGGACCAATTACTAGAGCTCGTGCACGCCAACTAAATTACCAGGTACTTTCGTTTCTTGGTAATGATTCTAATGTTTATGAGAATATGATGCTGCCTAGATTGGATACATTTGTTTTGCTTACAAATGAAGGGCCTAGCTTGGAGAAGGATGAACATTGGAGCAAGAACAAGCATGGAGATGATGGCATGCGTCAGGGAAACAAGAACGGAGTTACAAGTGATGATTTCAGGACTTTGAAGCCACCATAATGGGTGCATGAAGCCTTGGACGAAATATACAAGATGCCACTTCATAAATTTCGTCCCGAGGCTATTTTAGGTGCTGCGTCACCTTATTATTGGGCCAGGCCCATGTAATTTCGAAATACATAAGTATAGGCTATTTTTAGAGTCCGTATGTGTGGGGAAACAAGAGATAGGGTTGATTTCGGACCCCTCCACCAAGGGCCACGAAATTCCCCCCCTCTTCCTCCATATATACAGCCCTTAGGGCATCGTTTAGACTTTGGGTTTTGTTTAGATTAAAAGTTCGCCATAGCTGCAACTTCGCGTACTTCGTTTGTGTTCAACGACCAGACAAAGGCGTCACAGAACCCCACCTTGATCAATAAAGCTTTCATCTTATATTCGCAATATCCAGATTGCAATCTTAGTTTCTTGCTTGTTCTTCGTTTGCTCGCAGGAAACAGACCCTCGTGGTCAGGTTGATCGTGCTCCGGCGTGGTCAATAACCTTTCAGAGTTGGTTTAGCGATTGCTAAGGCGCGACGTCCTCGCACGTTCGTAGTCGGATCGTCAAAGTCGACTTCCACCAAAGCGATATCCATCATCTCATCAAAAGATCGGGACCCTCGCCTCTATCATACGTGATGTACCATCCTTTTTCGGCACTAGAATAATAGGAACAGCACAAGGACTAAGGGATTCGCGTATATAACCTTTGTCGAGAAGCTCTTGTACTTGACGCATAATCTCCTTCATCTCCTCTGGATTGGTACGGTATGGTGCACGGTTTGGCAGTGAAGCACCGGGAATTAAGTCAATCTGATGCTCAATCCCTCGAATAGGCGGTAATCCCGGTGGCACGTCTTGTGGAAAAACGTTAGCGAACTCCTGCAAAATGTTAGTGACAGTAGGAGGCAAAGAAGAAGGCACGTCCTCGAATGAAAATAATGCCTCTTTGCACACAAAAGCATAGCAAACAGATTTGCTGAAATCTAGCTCATCAATATCAGATTTGGTGGCAAATAAACATGCACTTTTCAATTTAATTTCAGAAGCAACACTAGATGGTTTATTATTAGGCGTCATTTGTTGCTCAAATTCTTTTGCCACAATCTGATTTTCACTCTTATTCTTCTCCTGTTGTGCTTTATTAGCTCTATTAATATCATCTTTCAAAATGGAATCAGGAGTCATAGGAAGCAAAGTAATATTTTTATCCTTATGAACAAGAGTATAGTGATTGTTTCTACCATGGTGTACAGAATTTTTATCAAATTGCCATGGTCTACCAAGTAATAAGGAACATGCTTGCATAGGTACCACATCACAATCAACATAATCAGCATATGTAGAGATACTAAAATGCACACGAACAGTACGTGTTACCTTAACCTTGCCGCTGTTGTTGAACCATTGGATGTAGTAAGGATGTGGATGTGGTCTTGTGGTGAGAGAAAGCTTGTCCACCATCTCCATGCTAGCCAAGTTGTTGCAGCTCCCTCCGTCTATTATGACGCGCACAGAACGTTCCTTCACAACTCCCTTGGTATGGAACAAATTGTGCCTCTGATTTTGCTTAGCTTGTGTGACCTGCACACTCAAAACACGTTGAGCAACTAAACATTCATACCTGTCAGCGTCTTCAGGAGCCATGTATTGCGTCTCATGATGAGAATCATCTCCACCATGTTCTTCACGTGTAATAAGAGCCAATGTCTCCTCATCATAGTCACTAGCGGACTCATATCCACCATCCGCGGTAGCAATCATCACACGCGGAGATTTGCATTCCCTCGCATAATGACCTCCTCCCTTACAACGACGACAAATAATATCACTTGTGTGCCCTGTTGATGCCATGGAAGAAGAAGAACGCTGTGCAGGCCCCACAGGTGCGCTCTTGGCAGATAATGGTGGTTGTGCCTGTTTTCTTGTATCACGGCTGGAGGTGGCACCGGATGGAGGTGCTGGTGCAGTTGAAGTAGAAGATGCACGTGGTGTCCATGATGAAGGTCGGCCTGCAGAAAAGTTAGTTCGCCGCAATGCTTGTCGATCCTGCACTTCACGTTCAGCTTTACAAGCAAGATGGAATAAACGAGTGATATTAGTATACTCCTTATAGTCTAGAATGGTCTGAATCTCTCTATTTAATCCACCCAGAAAACGTGCAAGCATAGCTTCATTCTCCTCAACAATACCACATCTAATCATGCCAGTTTGTAATTCCTGATAATATTCTTCTACAGAATTTTTCCCTTGTCTTAAACGCTGCAATTTTTGAAGCAATTCACGTTGATAATATGGTGGAACCCAACGCGTACGCATAGCAGTTTTCAAAGCAGCCCAAGTAGTTGGAATAGGATATAATCTACAATGTTCAGACCACCATACACATGCAAAACTGGTGAAAGCACAAACAGCAGCAACAACTCGTCTCTCCTCAGGATATTGTAAACATGTAAATCGTTGTTCAGTTTCTAACTCCCAAGTAAGATATATATCAGGAACATATCTACCCTCAAATGGTGGAATATTCAATTTCAGTTTAGGAATATGGACATCATCTCGTACCTGAGGTGGTGGTGCAGGCCTACCATTACGAATATATACCTGAGGTCGACCTGCTGGTGGTGGTGCTGGTGGCTGCTCGTAGGTCTGATTTTGATCAACCTCGTCCTCATAATCGCCCGCATACTCATCATCCTCCTGGGTACCAGCAGGAGCAGTAGCAGGAGCCAAAGAAGCACCAACAGCAGTAACAGCGGCACCAGAATTTTGTCCTGGCACAATAGGAACACGCTGTGCTCGTCCATACTGATTCGGAAGGGGGCGTAGTTGTTGTTGTTGCAGAGGTGCGACAGGTGCAGCCGGTGGTGGAAGACGCGCAAGCAGTTCATTAAATCTGTTATCGAGCTTTGTTTCAAACGTCTTCTCAAGGCCAGTGATCTTCTCCATGGCCTCTTCAAAATTGTTCAGCACATCTTGTACCTGTTCAGTCATCATTTGCTGAAACTTATCATGAAGCTCCTTGTTCAATAAGTTCTCCCAGTCAATCTCGTCGGCTTGTGATCCTGGCATGGTTAGCAGCAATAGAAACACACAAGAATATGATCCTACAGACTACTAAGAAGTGGTGGTGGTGTATCACAAATCCGTCAAGCAAATCTCAAATTCTTACCAGTTCTTACCCAGCAGCAGGCGGTGATCGGCAACCGTTGTAGTCAAAAACTCTCAAAGCTTGGATAGAGCGATTACCAGGGAGAGTCAAACACACGACGTAGATGTATGTGGAGCTGGGAAGGCTTATAGTATGGTAGCAAAAAGGGTCAGCAATAATCAATTCAGAGATGCAAAGTTGAATAAACGCTCAACGACGTACTGTGCTGGTCCTAGGCTAGACTGTGCTAGAGACGCGAGCCTAGAACACCAACAAAATCACGGCGCGGCACGTAAACAAGGGAAAAGCACACTTTGAATTTTTTTTCGCTCTTTTTTTTTGTTGCGGTCTTTTTTTTTGCGCTGCTTTTTTTTTGCGAAAAATCACTATAATGGCGAGTGTCTCAAAACTCTTCCTAGGTCAAACTGACAGGATGGGCACGAAATTTTTTTTTTCGACCAAATTTTTTTTTTCGACTGCCCGGACCCAAAAACTGGAAACAGGTCAAAAAAAACTTCCTATAATGGCACCTGTCTCAAAACACTCAGAAACACCTAAAAATAGGATAGCCAGAATTTTTTTCGAAAAATGCGTTTTCGAAAAATTTTGGGCCTAAACGGAGCGTGGCTACCAGAATTTTTTTTTTCCGAAACCTACTCCGGCAAGGAAACACGAATCGGAATCTAGATGGATCTCGAAAACAAACCTAATATGCAAGGAACTCGGATTGGTGGTGGATATATGGTGGTGGTATATGGCAGCGGTGGTGGTAGCGGTGGTAGTATATGTATATGGATCGGTGGTGGTATATGGATACGGATTCGGAGCGGTGGCGGATAAGCGGTGGTGGTAGATGGCAGGGGCGATGATGATGGTGCGGCGGCGGCGTGACAACTTATGACCAGAACTCGAAACTCTAAAAGACTAGACTCTAAGACCAGCAACTAGAGACGACGATGCAACCGCAAATTCAACAAAGCAAAACCCTAAAAAGATTATGCAAAGGCTCAGATTGGTTCGGATATGATGAACTAACCCTAATTTTTTTTTGTCGCTTTTTCGTGGACTGTAGGTATGAAGAACAGACTCGATCTAAACTACGAAAAACTGTAAAATCTCACCGAGTGCCTGGAAATCTGATACCACTTGATAGCACTTGATAGAGGCAGGGGTGTCCCGATCTTTTGATGAGATGATAACTATCGATTTGGTGAAGATGACTTTGACGATCCGACTACAAACATGCACGACGTTGCGCCTTAGCAATCGCTAAACCAACTCCGAAAGGTTATTGACCACGCTAGAGCACAATCAACCTGACCACGAAGGTCTATTCCTGCAAGCAATCGAAGAACAAGTTATGAGGACATCAATACAATTGTTACACCCACAGCCCCTGCTGCTATACATACTGGACCAATTACTAGAGCTCGTGCATGCCAACTAAATTACCAGGTACTTTCGTTTCTTGGTAATGATTCTAATGTTCATGAGAATATGATGCTGCCTAAATTGGATACATTTGTTTTGCTTACAAATGAAGGGCCTAGCTTGGAGAAGGATGAACATTGGAGCAAGAACAAGCATGGAGATGATGGCATGCGCAAGGGGAACAAGAACGGAGTTACAAGTGATGATTTCAGGACTTTGAAGCCACCATAATGGGTGCATGAAGCCTTGGACGAAATATACAAGATGCCACTTCATAAATTTCGTCCCGAGGCTATTTTAGGTGCTGCGTCACCTTATTATTGGGCCAGGCCCATGTAATTTCGAAATACATAAGTATAGGCTATTTTTAGAGTCCGCATGTGTGGGGAAACAAGAGATAGGGTTGATTTCGGACCCCTCCACCAAGGGCCACGAAATTCCCCCCCTCTTCCTCCATATATACAGCCCTTAGGGCATCGTTTAGACTTTGGGTTTTGTTTAGAATAAAAGTTCGCCATAGCTGCAACTTCGCGTACTTCGTTTGTGTTCAACGACCAGACAAAGGCGTCACAGAACCCCACCTTGATCAATAAAGCTTTCATCTTATATTCGCAATATCCAGATTGCAATCTTAGTTTCTTGCTTGTTCTTCGTTTGCTCGCAGGAAACAGACCCTCGTGGTCAGGTTGATCGTGCTCCGGCGTGGTCAATAACCTCTCGGAGTTGGTTTAGCGATTGCTAAGGCGCGACGTCCTCGCACGTTCGTAGTCGGATCGTCAAAGTCGACTTCCACCAAAGCGAAATCCACCATCTCATCGAAAGACGGGACACCTCTGCCTCTATCAGAAGGGGTCCGAAATCAACCCTATCTCTTGTTTCCCCACACATACGGACTCTAAAAATAGCCTATACTTATGTATTTCGAAATTACATGGGCCTGGCCCAATAATAAGGTGACGCAGCACCTAAAATAGCCTCGGGACGAAATTTATGAAGTGGCATCTTGTATATTTCGTCCAAGGCTTCATGCACCCATTATGGTGGCTTCAAAGTCCTGAAATCATCACTTGTAACTCCGTTCTTGTTCCCCTTGCGCATGCCATCATCTCCATGCTTGTTCTTGCTCCAATGTTCATCCTTCTCCAAGCTAGGCCCTTCATTTGTAAGCAAAACAAATGTATCCAATTTAGGCAGCATCATATTCTCATGAACATTAGAATCATTACCAAGAAACGAAAGTACCTGGTAATTTAGTTGGCGTGCACGAGCTCTAGTAATTGGTCCAGTATGTATAGTGATAGAGGCGAGGGTCTGGATCTTTCGATGAGATGATAACTATCGATTTGGTGGAGACGACTTTGACGATCCGACTACAAACGTGCACGACGTTGTGCCTTAGCAATCGCTAAACCAACTCCGAGAGGTTATTGACCATGCTGGAGCACGATCAACCTGACCACGAAGGTCTATTCCTGCAAGCAATCGAAGAACGAGCAAGAATATGATAAAGCAATCTGAATATTGCGAATATATATGAAGTATAGATAATGGTGGGGATCCGGAAGCGGTCTTGGTCTGGTCGTGGGACACAAACGAAGTACACGAAGTTGCAATGGCTAACTTTTAACTAAACAAATCCCAAGGAAAAGCTACTAGATGGATCTACTTATATAGGAGCAAGGGGTGGCGGCCAAGGAGGTGGGAGGACGTCCCAAGGCAGCCTAAAACTAAATCTAGGTCGTACAAGGCCAATGGGCCCAAGTGGAGGTGATGTAACACCTTTGGACTTGTAGTTTGACTCGGATTCTGCTGCAGCATCAGATTGTTTCGTCCACAACTCAACGCTCCGGATGAATTTGAAGGTGATTCCAATTGGGTTGGAAAGTGCACGAAATCTAGTTTCCAACAAAAAACGAATCACCCAATTCGGAGTCCGTATGAAAAACTTGTGTGCGTTTTGAGTCAGGTGTGTCTGTGCAGTCCGAATCTGAATCCAGAACGTGAGAGACTTGGACTCTATCTTCTCTTGGGCCAAAAGTGACGTGAGAGAACTTTTTGGACAGCAAATAAACATCTCTTTCTTCCTTATCTTCATATGTGGATTGTACAAATGTCCCATACACCTGCAATTAGACAAAACACAAAAGTGTGTGAAGTATTTTTGTTCTGGATAACATAAATAGATTATTGAATAGTTTGCACTAGAAATCACCTGACAAATATGCATATATGCAATATTTTTGGTCATATCCAAGGTAGTCATGTCCTCATCACTTCCCAGCTCCACATACATCTACGTCGTGCGTTTGACTCTCCCTGGTAATCGCTCTATCCAAGCTTTGAGAGTTTTGACTACAACGGTTGCCGATCACCGCCTGTTGCTGGGTAAGAACTGGTAAGAATTTGAGTTTTGCTTGACGGATTTGTGACACCCACCACCACCACTTGTTCGTAGTCTGTAGGATCATATTCTTGTGTGTTTCTATTGCTGCTAACCATGCCAGGATCACAAGCCGACGAGATTGACTGGGAGAATTTATCGAACAAGGAGCTTCATGATAAGTTTCAGCAAATGATGACTGAACAGGTGCAAGATGTGCTGAACAATTTTGAAGAGGCCATGGAGAAGATCACTGGCCTTGAGAAGACGTTCGAAACAAAGCTCGATAACAAGTTTAATGAATTGCTCGCGCGTCTTCCACCACCACCACCCGCTGCACCTAACGCACCTCTCCAACAACAACAACAACGACTACCTCCACGTCGCGAAGCAGACCTCCGCCGAGCAAGTCGTGTTCCTCTTGCGTTTGGCCAAACTGTTGGTGCTGCTGTTGATACTTCTGTGGCTCCTGCTGCTGATGTGGAGGAGGATGATTATGTGGGAGATTATGAGGATGAGGTTGATCAAAATCAACACTACGTGCAGCCACCTGTACCACCACCAGCAGGTCGACCTCAGGTATATATTCGTAATGGTAGGCCTGCACCACCACCTCAGGTACGAGATGATGTCCATATTCCTAAACTGAAATTGAATATTCCACCATTTGAGGGTAGATATGTTCCTGATATATATCTTACTTGGGAGTTAGAAACTGAACAACGATTTACATGTTTACAATATCCTGAGGAGAGACGAGTTGCTGCTGCTGTTTGTGCTTTCACTAGTTTTGCATGTGTATGGTGGTCTGAACATTGTAGATTGTATCCTATTCCAACTACTTGGTGATAGAGGCAAAGGTGTCCCGTCTTTCGATGAGATGGTGGATTTCGCTTTGATGGAAGTCGACTTTGACGATCCGACTACGAACGTGCGAGGACGTCGTGCCTTAGCAATCGCTAAACCAACTCCGAGAGGTTATTGACCACGCCGGAGCACGATCAACCTGAACACGAGGGTCTGTTTCCTGCGAGCAAACGAAGAACAAGCAAGAAACTAAGATTGCAATCTGGATATTGCGAATATAAGATGAAAGCTTTATTGATCAAGGTGGGGTTCTGTGACGCCTTTGTCTGGTCGTTGAACACAAACGAAGTACGCGAAGTTGCAGCTATGGCGAACTTTTAATCTAAACAAAACCCAAAGTCTAAACGATGCCCTAAGGGCTGTATATATGGAGGAAGAGGGGGGAATTTCGTGGCCCTTGGTGGAGGAGTCCGAAATCAACCCTATCTCTTGTTTCCCCACACATACGGACTCTAAAAATAGCCTATACTTATGTATTTCGAAATTACATGGGCCTGGCCCAATAATAAGGTGACGCAGCACCTAAAATAGCCTCGGGACGAAATTTATGAAGTGGCATCTTGTATAATTCGTCCAAGGCTTCATGCACCCATTATGGTGGCTTCAAAGTCCTGAAATCATCACTTGTAACTCCGTTCTTGTTCCCCTTGCGCATGCCATCATCTCCATGCTTGTTCTTGCTCCAATGTTCATCCTTCTCCAAGCTAGGCCCTTCATTTGTAAGCAAAACAAATGTATCCAATTTAGGCAGCATCATATTCTCATGAACATTAGAATCATTACCAAGAAACGAAAGTACCTGGTAATTTAGTTGGCGTGCACGAGCTCTAGTAATTGGTCCAGTATGTATAGCAGCAGGGGCTGTGGGTGTAACAATTGTATTGATGTCCTCATCATCTTGATAGAGGCAAAGGTGTCCCGTCTTTCGATGAGATGGTGGATTTCGCTTTGGTGGAAGTCGACTTTGACGATCCGACTACGAACGTGCGAGGACGTCGCGCCTTAGCAATCGCTAAACCAACTCCGAGAGGTTATTGACCACGCCGGAGCACGATCAACCTGACCACGAGGGTCTGTTTCCTACGAGCAAACGAAGAACAAGCAAGAAACTAAGATTGCAATCTGGATATTGCGAATATAAGATGAAAGCTTTATTGATCAAGGTGGGGTTCTGTGACGCCTTTGTCTGGTCGTTGAACACAAACGAAGTACGCGAAGTTGCAGCTATGGCGAACTTTTAATCTAAACAAAACCCAAAGTCTAAACGATGCCCTAAGGGCTGTATATAAGGAGGAAGAGGGGGGAATTTCGTGGCCCTTGGTGGAGGGGTCCGAAATCAACCCTATCTCTTGTTTCCCCACACATACGGACTCTAAAAATAGCCTATACTTATGTATTTCGAAATTACATGGGCCTGGCCCAATAATAAGGTGACGCAGCACCTAAAATAGCCTCGGGACGAAATTTATGAAGTGGCATCTTGTATATTTCGTCCAAGGCTTCATGCACCCATTATGGTGGCTTCAAAGTCCTGAAATCATCACTTGTAACTCCATTCTTGTTCCCCTTGCGCATGGCATCATCTCCATGCTTGTTCTTGCTCCAATGTTCATCCTTCTCCAAGCTAGGCCCTTCATTTGTAAGCAAAACAAATGTATCCAATTTAGGCAGCATCATATTCTCATGAACATTAGAATCATTACCAAGAAACGAAAGTACCTGGTAATTTAGTTGGCGTGCACGAGCTCTAGTAATTGGTCCAGTATGTATAGCAGCAGGGGCTGTGGGTGTAACAATTGTATTGATGTCCTCATCAGAATCCCTTAGTCCTTGTGCTGTTCCTATTATTCTAGTGCCGAAAAAGGATGGTACATCACGTATGTGTGTTGATTGTAGAGGCATTAATAATATTACTATTCGTTATCGTCACCCTATTCCTAGGCTAGATGATATGCTTGATGAATTGAGTGGCTCTACAATATTCTCCAAAGTTGATTTGCGTAGTGGCTACCATCAAATTCGTATGAAATTGGGAGATGAATGGAAAACAGCATTTAAAACTAAGTTTGGATTATATGAGTGGTTAGTCATGCCTTTTGGGTTAACTAATGCACCTAGTACTTTCATGAGATTAATGAACGAAGTTTTACGTGCTTTCATTGGACGATTTGTGGTAGTTTACTTTGATGACATATTGATTTATAGCAGATCTTTGGAAGAACATTTGGAACATTTACGTGCTGTTTTTATTGCTCTACGTGATGCACGTTTGTTTGGTAACCATGGGAAGTGCACCTTTTGCACCGACCGAGTATCTTTTCTTGGCTATGTTGTTACTCCACAGGGAATTGAAGTTGATAAAGCCAAGATTGAAGCTATTGAGAGTTGGCCGCAGCCCAAAACGGTCACACAAGTGAGGAGTTTTCTTGGCCTCGCTGGATTCTATAGGCGTTTTGTGAGAGATTTCAGCACCATTGCTGCACCTCTCAATGACCTTACAAAGAAAGATGTGCCTTTTCTTTGGGGTACTGCACAGGAAGAAGCCTTCACGGTATTGAAAGATAAGTTGACACATGCTCCTTTACTCCAACTTCCTGATTTTAATAAGACTTTTGAGCTTGAATGTGATGCTAGTGGAATTGGATTAGGAGGTGTGTTATTACAAGATGGCAAACCTGTTGCATACTTTTCTGAAAAATTGAGTGGGTCTAGTCTGAATTATTCTACTTATGATAAAGAATTATATGCTCTTGTTCGGACTTTAGAAACATGGCAACATTATTTATGGCCCAAAGAATTTGTTATACATTCTGATCATGAATCTTTGAAACATATTAAAAGTCAAGCTAAACTGAATCGTAGACATGCTAAATGGGTTGAATCATTGAGACTTTCCCTTATGTCATTAAACACAAGAAGGGAAAAGAAAATGTTATTGCTGATGCATTGTCTCGTCGCTATACTATGCTTTCACAACTTGACTTCAAAATATTTGTTTTGGAGACCATCAAAGATCAATATGTGCATGATGCTGATTTTAAAGATGTAATGCAGAATTGTAAAGAAGGAAGAATGTGGAACAAGTTTGTTGTTAACGATGGATTTGTGTTTCGTGCTAACAAGCTATGCATTCCAGCTAGCTCCATTTGTCTTTTGTTGTTGCAGGAGGCGCATGGAGGAGGATTAATGGGACACTTTGGCGTGAAGAAGACAGAGGACGTACTTGCTACACATTTCTTTTGGCCAAAGATGAGACGGGATGTTGAGCGTTTTATTGCTCACTGCACTACATGTCAAAAAGCTAAGTCACGACTCAATCCTCATGGTTTATATATGCCTTTGCCTGTACCTAGTGTTCCTTGGGAGGATATATCTATGGACTTTGTTTTAGGTTTACCTCGAACAAAGAAGGGGAGGGATAGCATATTTGTTGTCGTGGATAGATTCTCGAAAATGGCACACTTTATACCATGTCATAAAAGCGATGATGCTGTTAATGTTGCTGATTTGTTCTTTCGTGAAATTATTCGCTTGCATGGTGTGCCAAATACTATTGTTTTAGATCGTGATACTAAATTTCTTAGCCACTTTTGGAGATGTTTATGGGCTAAGTTGGGGACTAAACTGCTTTTTAGTACTACTTGTCACCCCCAAACTGATGGACAAACTGAAGTAGTCAATAGAATGTTGTCTACTATGCTTAGGGCTGTTTTGAAGAATAATAAGAAAATGTGGGAGGAATGCTTGCCTCATATTGAATTTGCTTATAATCGTTCATTGCATTCTAATACTAAGATGTGCCCTTTTGAAGTTGTGTATGGTTTCCTACCTCATGCACCTATTGATTTGTTGCCTCTTCCATCTTCGGAGAAGGTTAATTTTGATGCTAAACAACGTGCTGAATTGATTTTAAAAATGCATGAGTTAACTAAGGAAAACATTGAGCGCATGAATGCTAAATATAAACTTGCTGGAGATAAGGGTAGAAAACATGTTGTGTTTGCACCTGGAGATCTTGTTTGGTTACATTTGCGTAAGGATAGATTTCCTGATTTGCGCAAATCAAAGTTAATGCCACGTGCTGATGGTCCCTTTAAGGTGTTAGAGAAAATAAATGATAATGCATATAAACTTGAGCTGCCTGCAGATTTTGGGGTTAGTCCCACTTTTAACATTGCAGATTTGAAGCCTTATTTGGGTGAGGAAGATGAACTTCTGTGGAGGACGACTTCATTTCAAGAAGGGGAGGATGATGAGGACATCAATACAATTGTTACACCCACAACCCCTACTGCTATACATACTGGACCAATTACTAGAGCTCGTGCACGCCAACTAAATTACCAGGTACTTTCGTTTCTTGGTAATGATTCTAATGTTCATGAGAATATGATGCTGCCTAAATTGGATACATTTGTTTTGCTTACAAATGAAGGGCCTAGCTTGGAGAAGGATGAACGTTGGAGCAAGAACAAGCATGGAGATGATGGCATGCGCAAGGGGAACAAGAACGGAGTTACAAGTGATGATTTCAGGACTTTGAAGCCACCATAATGGATGCATGAAGCCTTGGACGAAATATACAAGATGCCACTTCATAAATTTCGTCCCGAGGCTATTTTAGGTGCTGCGTCACCTTATTATTGGGCCAGGCCCATGTAATTTCGAAATACATAATTATAGGCTATTTTTAGAGTCCGTATGTGTGGGGAAACAAGAGATAGGGTTGATTTCGGACCCCTCCACCAAGGGCCACGAAATTTCCCCCTCTTCCTCCATATATACAGCCCTTAGGGCATCGTTTAGACTTTGGGTTTTGTTTAGATTAAAAGTTCGCCATAGCTGCAACTTCGCGTACTTCGTTTGTGTTCAACGACCAGACAAAGGCGTCACAGAACCCCACCTTGATCAATAAAGCTTTCATCTTATATTCGCAATATCCAGATTGCAATCTTAGTTTCTTGCTTGTTCTTCGTTTGCTCGCAGGAAACAGACCCTTGTGGTAAGGTTGATCGTGCTCCGGCATGGTCAATAACGTCTCAGAGTTAGCGATTGCTAAGGCGCGACGTCCTCGCACGTTCGTAGTCGGATCGTCAAAGTCGACTTCCACCAAAGCGATATCCATCATCTCATCGAAAGACGGGACACCTCCGCCTCTATCATTTTGCCCTCCAAAGTTCGCGCATACAGTTTGTTCCAGTTTTTCAGGCCAGTTTTAAAATTCTTTGACTCCTCATATCAATTCAGAATTGAGTGATTCTTTTTGCATCGGAAAGCTTGAGTTAGTAGCAAATTTTTCAAGAGGAAAGTTGGAGAGAGAGTTGTTATATATCCTACTTGGCAGTTGTTATTCATCATTATCTCTACTGCCGTTGTGATTTTCACTTATATCTTGCTGTCTAGAGCTACTTATCCTTCGTTGATGCTAGTTGTGCTATGCCGTGACCTCATTAGTGTTCTAGGCTCGCGTCTCTAGTCCGGTCTAGCCTAGGACCAGCACAGTACCGTCGTTGAGCGTTTATTCAACATTGCATCTTTGAATTGATTATTGCTAATCTTTTGCTACCATATATAGCCAACCCAGCTCCACATATTTCTACACCGTGTATACGTACGTTCCCCTGGCAATCGCTTTACACAATCTTCAGAGTTATTTGACACCGCTGGTTGCCTGTCACCACCTGTCGCATGGTAAGAACTTGTAAGATATTGATATTTGCTTTACTGTGAGCACGTTACAACCACATCCTAGTTGTTCATAGGAACATTATTCTTGAATTTTGTTTCTTGTTTCTACTAATCATGACAGGTTCCGGAGAAAGAAGTTCTTGGACGACGAACACATCTTCACCATCACGAGAGTTGGGACAACACACACAAGCACATGGTCAGGTTATCTCTTTACCATCATTTGAGGGTAGATTTAATCCTGCTATTTATCTAGCTTGGGAGCTTGAAGTAGAACAAATTTTTAGTTATCATGACTATTCTGAACTTGAGCAAGTACGAGCTGCCACTAGAGCATTTACTGGTTTTGCTTCTGTTTGGTGGAGTGTGCATTGTAAGAAAAACATTGATAACCAACCCACAACTTGGAAAGATTTGAAACATGTAATGAGACAACAATTTTTCCCTCCTTACTATCATCGTGAATTGCTTCGCAAATTTGAACAATTTAAACAAGGCAATAACACTGTTCATGCTTACTACCAAGAGTTCAAATCTTATATGCATCATTGTGACATAGAAGAATCTGAGGATGATACAATGAATAGATTTTTTGGTGGTTTGAACCATGATATTCAGGCAAGATTTAGGTATATTCCTCGTTGCATTACTGGTATGTATGTTCGTGCTTGTACCTTTGAGAGACAGTTACAGGAGGATGCATTGGGTGACTACAACAACTACTATTCCAATTCATGCTCACTGCCATCGGTTGATTCCTCCACCGTTGCACCTACTAGAGCAGCCACACCTCAGATTGTGAGTGCGACATCATCTCAAGTGTATGGTACATCATCATTGTCCATACCGACATCAGCTACGTCTTTGCGACAAGATAACAGTAAAGGTATTGATGATATAACTTCACATGAGAATGATGCATCACTAATTAACTTAAATACATCATGTGTTGAGTTACCTGTTGATTTGAGCACGCCACCTATTTTAGAGAATCATGTTACTATCATGAATGCATCATGTGATCAAACAACCGAAATACCAACAATTTTGAGTGCACCCATTGAATTAACTATTGATGCAAAAGAATCAATGTTTAATCATTTTGATATGACCTCTAATCTTGGTGATGATTCTGTGTCCAATGACTTACTGCATGTTTGCTTATTTAAGCATGTTGTAGCATGTAAATTTGATGCAAGTAAGGTTTATTCACCAATGTTGGGATGGTTTAATGATGAATATTGTCAATATTTTGATAAGAATAAGAGCTTCACTTATATGTGCAAACCGAGTTACAATATTTTCACGCCATCTATTTATGATAATATTTTGGCTTTATATTTTATGATTTATAAAAGTTACTCATGTATACATGTGTCATATGTGCAAAAATCAAGGGAAGTAAAAATGGATGACATATACATATACAACATGTATACCTTGTCTCTTTTCTTAGCCACATTTCAGATTAAGCAACGCCGAGGACGGCTTTGTTTTCAAAAAGGGGAGGATGATGAGGACATGACTACCTTGGATACGACCAAAAATATTGCATACATGCATATTTGTCAGGTGATTTCTAGTGCAAACTATTCAATAATCTATTTATGTTATCCAGAACAAAAATACTTCACACACTTTTGTGTTTTGTCTAATTGCAGGTGTATGGGATATTGTACAATTCACATATGAAGATAAGAGAGAAAGATATGTTTAAGTGCTGTTCAAAAAGTTCTCTCACGTCACTTTTGGGCCAAGAGAAGATAGAGTCCAAGTCTCTCACGTTCTGGATTCAGATTCGGACTGCACAGACATAACTGACTCAAAATGCCAACAACTTTTTCATACGGACTCCGAATTGGGTGATTCTTTTTTTGTTGGATTCTAGATTTTGTGCTCTTTCCAGCCCAATTGGATTCACCTTCAAATTCATCCGGAGCATTGAGATATAGACGAAACAATCAGACGCTGCAGCGGAATCCGAGTCAAACAACAAGTCCAAAGGTGTTGCATCACCTCCACTTGGGCCCATTGGCTTTGTACGACCTAGGGTTAGTTTTAGGCTGCCTGGGACGTCCTCCCACTTCCTAGGCCGCCACCCCTTGATCCTATATAAGTAGATCCATCTAGTAGCTTTTCGCTTGGGATTTGTTTAGTTAAAAGTTAGCCATTGCAACTTCGTGTACTTCGTTTGTGTCCAACGACCAGACCAAGACCGCTTACAGATCCCCACCATTATCAATACCTCATATATATTTGCAATATTCAGATTGCTTTATCATATTCTTGCTCGTTCTTCGATTGCTTGCAGGAATAGACCTTCGTGGTCAGGCTGACCGTGCTTCCGGCATCGTCAGTAACCTCAGGAGATTGGTTTAGCGATTGGTAAGGAGCAACGTCGTGCACGTTTGTAGTCGGATCGTCAAAGTCGTCTCCACCAAATCGATAGTTATCATCTCATTGAAAGATCGGGACACCCCCGCCTCTATCAACTTGTGTGCCCTGTTGACGCCATGGAAGAAGAAGAGCTCTGTGCAGGCCCAGCAGGTGTGCTCTTGGCAGATAATGGTGGTTGTGCCTTGATGAGGACATGACTACCTTGGATATGACGAAAAATATTGCATATATGCATATTTGTCAGGTGTATGGGACATTTGTACAATCCACATATGAAGATAAGGAAGAAAGAGATGTTTATTTGCTGTCCAAAAAGTTCTCTCACGTCACTTTTGGCCCAAGAGAAGATAGAGTCCAAGTCTCTCACGTTCTGGATCCAGATTCGGACTGCACAGACACACCTGACTCAAAACGGACACAAGTTTTTCATACAGACTCCGAATTGGGTGATTCTTTTTTTGTTGGAAACTAGATTTCGTGCACTTTCCAACCCAATTGGAATCACCTTCAAATTCGTCCGGAGCGGTGAGTTGTGGACGAAACAATCTGATGCTGCAGCAGAATCCGAGTCAAACTACAAGTCCAAAGGTGTTACATCACCTCCACTTGGGCCCATTGGCCTTGTACGACCTAGATTTAGTTTTAGGCTGCCTTGGGACGTCCTCCCACCTCCTTGGCCGCCACCCCTTGCTCCTATATAAGTAGATCCATCTAGTAGCTTTTCCTGGGGATTTGTTTAGTTAAAAGTTAGCCAACGCAACTTCGTGTACTTCGTTTGTGTCCAACGACCAGACCAAGACCGCTTTCGGATCCCCACCTTTATCAATACTTCATACATATTTGCAATATTCAGATTGCTTTTATCATATTCTTGCTCGTTCTTCGATTGCTTGCAGGAATAGACCTTCGTGGTCAGGTTGATCGTGCACCGGCGTGGTCAATAACCTCTGGAGATTGGTTTAGCGATTGCTAAGGCGCAACGTCGTGCACGTTTGTAGTCGGATCGTCAAAGTCGTCTCCACCAAATCGATAGTTACCATCTCATCGAAAGATCGGGACACCCCGCCTCTATCAAGTGGTATCAGTTTTCAGGTTGCTCGGTGAGAATTTCCAGTTTTCCTAGATTAGATTTACTTTCTTACCTATTGTCCAAGAAAAAGCCACAAAAAAGAGTTAGATCTATTCATCCTTGGTCCAAGCCAGTCTGAGCCTTTGCAATTTTCTTTTCATTGATTGCATAGTTGAATTATCGATTGCATCGTCGTGTCGAGTTGCTGGTCTTAGTGCCTAGTTCGTTTAGAGTTTCGAGTTCTGTTCACATTAGTCACGCCACCGCTGCATCATTATCTCTTCCGCTGTCCACCACCCATCCATCAATTTCCACCACGTGCTACCCACCATTCATTGTCATAATAATAGTTGAGATCGTTCACATCTTCACTTGATCCAATCTGCATCTTATCTAGTTTGTTTTAGAAAGAGGGAGAAAAAAAGAGAGAAAAAAAAGAGAGAAAAAAAGGAAAAAAAAAGTCAGAGAAAAAAAAGGAGAGAAAGAAAAAAAAAGTGTGAGGAAAAAAAAGAGAGAAGAAAAAAAAACAAAAAAATCGGCACAAACTTTTTCAGAGTAAAGTTGGAGACAAAGTTGTTGATATATCCTGCTTGGCTGTTGTTTCACCTCATTATCTTCACTGCTGTTGTGATCTTCACTTATATCTTGCTGTCAAGAGCTAGTTAGTATCCTTTATTGATGCTAGTTGTGCTACGCCGTGACCTCATTAGTGTTCTAGGCTCGCGTCTCTAGTCCGGTCTAGCCTAGGACCAGCACAGTACCGTCGTTGAGCGTTTATTCAACATTGCATCTTTGAATTGATTATTGCTAATCTTTTGCTACCATATATAGCCAACCCAGCTCCACATATTTCTACACCGTGTATACGTACGCTCCCCTGGCAATCGCTTTACTCAATATTCGGAGTTACTTGACACCGCTGGTTGCCGATCACCGCCTGCTGCATGGTAAGAACTTGTAAGACATTGATATTTGCTTTACTGTGAGCGTTTTACCACCACATCCTAGTAGTTATAGGAACATTATTTTTGGGTTTTGTTTCTTGTTCTACTAATCATGACAGGATCCAGAGTCAATTCATGGGCTTTGTCGATCGCGGGAGACGTGCCACCACCTTTGCAAATACCACAACCGTCACGAGAGGTGCACAAACATCCAAATGCACATGATCAGGTTAATGTATCTATACCACCATTTAATGGCCATTTTAAACCTGCTTTATATATTGAATGGGAGTTCGACATAAAAAATATATTTGCTTCCTATAATTTCAATGAACATAAAAAGGTTAAGGTTGCGGTTGGTTCTTTCACTGGTTATGCTTTGGTTTGGTGGAGTGAATATTGTCGGTTACACCCTGATTATATACCTACTACTTGGGATGATTTGAAACTTGCCATGCGACATACTTTCGTCCCTGCTTATTATACTCGTGACATGATTAAGAAGTTGCAACACTTAAAACAAGGTAGTGAAACTGTAACAAAATATTATGATGATTTACAAACTACCTTGTTGCATTCCTCTTTAGAAGAAAGTGAAGATGATTTTATGGATAGATTTTGGGGAGGATTAAACCGTGATATTCAAGAGATACTAATTCATGAAGAGTGTTATCCTATGGACCATTTGTTTCATCTTGCTTGCAAAGCTGAACAGGAAATACAACGACGTGTTGGCCACGAGGAGAACAAGCGCACGGTGCACATTCCAAGAGTCGATATGATTGTTCCTTCAACTACTAGGCATACTATGACAACCACATCCGTTGTTGGCAGGACTACATCACCTCCATCATGTGACACATCGCCCCCGAGAGTGGCTACATCATCTGAGTTGATCATAAGAGGTAATGACAAAGGTACTGATCTTCCATCTCTACATGAGAATGATGAATGCCTTGTCAATTTGAATGCACCATCTGATGAGCTACCCACTACTTTGATCACACCACCTATTTTAGAGGACTACGTTGATAATTTGACTTTGCCATGTGATCAAACAACTGAAATACCAACAATTTTGAGTGCACCCATTGAATTAACTATTGATGCAAAAGAACCAATGTTTAATCATTTTGATATGACCTCTAATCTTGGTGATGATTCTGTGTTGAATGACTTATTGCATGTTTGCTTATTTAAGCATGTTGTAGCATGTAAATTTGATGCAAGTAAGGTTTATTCACCAATGTTGAGATGGTTTAATGATGAACATTGTCAATCATTTGAAATGAATAAGAGCTTCACTTATATGTGCAAACTGAGTTGCTATATTTTCATGCCTTCTACTTCTTGTGCTAATTTTTTGGCTTTAGATTTTATGAACTATGCAAGTTACTCATCTATTCATGTGTCATATATGCAAAAATCAAGGAAAGTAAAAATGGATGACATATACATATACAACATGTACACCTTGTCTTTTTTGTTAGCCACATTTCAGATTAAGCAACGCCGAGGACGGCTTTATTTTCAAGAAGGGGAGGATGATGAGGACATGACTACCTTGGATATGACGAAAATATTGCATATATGCATATTTGTCAGGTGTATGGGACATTTGTACAATCCACATATGAAGATAAGGAAGAAAGAGATGTTTATTTGCTGTCCAAAAAGTTCTCTCACGTCACTTTTGGCCCAAGAGAAGATAGAGTCCAAGTCTCTCACGTTCTGGATTCAGATTCGGACTGCACAGACACACCTGACTCAAAACGGACACAAGTTTTTCATACAGACTCCGAATTGGGTGATTCTTTTTTTGTTCGAAACTAGATTTCGTGCACTTTCCAATCCAATTGGAATCACCTTTAAATTCGTCCGGAGCGTTGAGTTGTGGACGAAACAATCTGATGCTGCAGCAGAATCCGAGTCAAACTACAAGTCCAAAGGTGTTACATCACCTCCACTTGGGCCCATTGGCCTTGTACGACCTAGATTTAGTTTTAGGCTGCCTTGGGACGTCCTCCCACCTCCTTGGCCGCCACCCCTTGCTCCTATATAAGTAGATCCATCTAGTAGCTTTTCCTGGGGATTTGTTTAGTTAAAAGTTAGCCAACGCAACTTCGTGTACTTCGTTTGTGTCCAACGACCAGACCAAGACCGATTTCGGATCCCCACCTTTATCAATACTTCATACATATTTGCAATATTCAGATTGCTTTTATCATATTCTTGCTCGTTCTTCGATTGCTTGCAGGAATAGACCTTCGTGGTCAGGTTGATCGTGCACCGGCGTGGTCAATAACCTCTGGAGATTGGTTTAGCGATTGCTAAGGCGCAACGTCGTGCACGTTTGTAGTCGGATCGTCAAAGTCGTCTCCACCAAATCGATAGTTACCATCTCATCGAAAGATCGGGACACCCCGCCTCTATCATGCCTGCTTTCTTGTATCACGGTTGGAGGTGGCACCTGAAGGAGGTAATGGTGTAGTTGAAGTATATGATGCACGTGGTGTCCATGATGAAGGTCGACCTGTAGAAAAGTTAGTTCACGCCAATGCCTGTCGATCCTGCACTTCACGTTCTGCTTTACAAGCAAGATGGAATAAATGAGTGATTTTATTATAATCCTTATAGTCCAGAATGGTCTAAATCTCTCTATTTAATCCACCCAGAAAACGTGCAAGCATAGCTTCATTCTCCTCAACAATACCACATCTAATCAAACCAGTTTGTAATTCCTGATAATATTCTTCTACCGTATGTTTTCCTTGTCTTAAACGCTGCAATTTTTGAAGTAATTCACGTTCATAATATGGTGGAACCCAACGAGTATGCATAGCAGTTTTCAAGGCAGCCCAAGTAGCTGGAACAGGATATAATCGACAATGTTCAGACCACCAAACACATGCAAAGCTAGTGAAAGCGCAAACAGCAGCAGGAACACGTCTCTCTTCAGGATATTGTAAACATGTAAATCGTTGTTCAGTTTCTAACTCCCAAGTAAGATATATATCAGGAACATATCTACCCTCAAATGGTGGAATATTCAATTTCAGTTTAGGGAGATGGTCATGATCTCGTACCTGAGGGGCAGCCCTAATATTACCATTATTTGCATGTGGACAACCTGGTGGTTGTGGTGCTGGTGGTTGCACGTAGTTCTGATTTTCATCAACCTCATCCTCGTAATCTCTCGCATAATCATCCTCCTCCACATCAGCAGCAGGAGCCGCCGAAGTATCAACAGCAGCACCAGCAGTTTGGCCAGGCTGAAGAGCGACACGGCTCGCTCGGCGGAGGGCTGTTTCCCGACGTGGAGGTAGTCATTGTTGTTGTTGTTGTAGAGGTGCGTTAGGTGCAGCCGGTGGTGGTGGTGGAAGACGCGCGAGCAATTCATTAAACTTGTTATCGAGCTTTGTTTCGAACGTATTCTCCATGCCATCTATCTTCTCCATGGCCTCTTTAAATCTATTTAGCACATCTTGCACCTGTCCACTCATCATTTGCTGAAACTTATCATGAACCTCCTTGTTCGTCAAGTTCTCCCAGTCAGTCTCGTCGGCTTGTGATCCTGGCATGGTTGGCAGCAATAGAAATACACAAGAATATGATCCTAAAGACTACTAACAAGAGGTGGTGGTGGGTGTCACAAATCCGTCAAGCAAATCTCAAATTTTTACCAGTTCTTACCCAGCAGCAGGCGGTGATCGGCAACCGTTGTAGTCAAAACTCTCAAAAGCTTGGATAGAGCGATTGCCAGGGAGAGTCAAACGCATGACGTAGATGTATGTGGAGCTGGGAAGGCTTATAGTATGGTAGCAAAAAGGGTCAGCAATAATCAATTCAGAGATGCAAAGCTGAATAAACGCTCAACGACGGTATTGTCCTGGTCCTAGGCTAGACCGTGCTAGAGACGCGAGCCTAGAACACTAACAAAATCACGGCGCTGCACGTAAACAAGGAAAAAAGCACACTCTGGAATATTTTTTCGCTCTGTTTTTTTTGCGCTCTTTTTTTGCGAAAATTCACTATAATGGCGAGTGTCTCAAAACTCTTCCCAGGTCAAACTGACAGGATGTGCACAAAAAAAATTGACTATTTTTTTCGGAAATCAGGGCAGCGACGATGAAAAAGTGCGACAAAACATCACTATGATGGCACATGTCTCAAAAGACTCAGAAAAGCCTAAAAATAGGATAGGGAAAAAATATTTTTGGTCGCCGAAATTTTGGCCTAAAAACTGCCCGGGGGTCTCCAGACTCTTTTTTTTTCGAGACCTACTGATGTAGGGTAGAACCCTAATCGCCCGATCTTTCACGAAAGGAGCGGATCCCGCGAAGAACACGAGGAACACGAGGGGAAAACGAGGGGAAACACGAGAGAATCACTCAACCAACAAGAAATAGTTACCCATGTGCTAGATCCTCGAGTACATAAAGTAGGATACACGATCCACAATCAACTAGGGACGATACACGGTAACTGGTTCTTCTCCGTGAGGAGGTCTTGATGTTCTTCCCTAAAGAGGGGTCTTGAATCCGCTTGGGGGATCTTCTCCGGTGGAGGCTCGAATCTCCAAGGAGAAGGTAACCAAGTGGATGAGAAAAGCTCTCACATAAAATATGAGCTAATCATTTGCTAACCCTAACTAGGAGGAGGTGGGGTCTATATATAGTGCTAGTGTAAGTTGGGGCGAAGGGGTACATGGGCTTTCGGCCCGGATACATTGCGCGTAGGCAGGAGGGGCCGGATGTCCAGGCAACGGGCCGGATGTCCGGGGCTTCATGACGGGCCGGATGTCCGGGCAGGGGTGGCCGGATGTCCGGGCTGGCGTGGATGCGTTCTGTGCTCTCTGGATAGGCGGGGTGAAAGTGCGTTATATCGACTAGAGGGGGGCGAGTAGGCGATTTTTATGAAAGTCTTCAGAACATAGAAGTTTTGAAGACAAACGATAAAATTAAACCTATTACCATGCAGCGGAAGGTAGACTACACTAGGTAAATCATAGTCAAGTATTCAATGAAGTGAAAGCACAAAGACTAATAGTAGCTAGGTAGTAAGGATCAGGTGGGAAGATATTGTGAAGCCAAACAGAACACGCAGTCACTTAGTGAAGACAAATGATAGTGCAAACATACAATGACTTCACAAGGAGTAACAGTAAGTAAAGGGAAGTGAAGATGAAACCAGTGACTCGTTCAAGACAATGATTTGTTGGACCAATTCCAGTTGCTGTGACAACTGTACGTCTGGTTGGAGCGGCTAGGTATTTAAACCTTAGGACACACAGTCCCAGACACCCAGTCCTGAATACGCAGCTCAGGACACCCAGTCCTCACCGTATTCTCCTTGAGCTAAGGTCACATAGACCTCGCCCAATCACTCTGGTAAGTCTTCAAGGTAGACTCCCAAACCTTCACAGACTTCGTTCACCGGCAATCCACAATGTCTCTTGGATGCTCAAAACGCGACGCCTAACCGGCTGGAGGATGCACAGTCCTCAAGTGTAATAAGTCTTCAGATCACACAGACAAGAAGACTTAAGTGATGCCCAATTCTCTCTGGCTCTGGGTGGTTAGGGCTTTATCCTCACAAGGAATTCTCTCTCAAAGGCTTCGAGGTGGGTTGCTCTCAAACGACAAAAGCCGTACTCTCAATCTGAGCAGCCAACCATTTATGGTTGTAGGGGGTGGGCTATTTATAGCCACTTGGCAACCCGACCTGATTTGTCCGAAATGACCCTGGGTCACTAAGGAACTGACACGTGTTCCAAGGGTGAGATTTCAAACTCACACGACAACTTTACTTGGGCTACAAGCAAAGCTGACTTGTCCGACTCTGGACAAGATTCGCTCTCATAGTCTTCACTCGAAGACATAGGTTTTTGGTTTAGGCATCACTTCAGTCATCCTGACTGGTTCTCTTGGACCCCACTTAACAGTACGGTGGTTCCTATGACTCCACAAAAGAAAAAGAACTACGGAAGATCTAAGTCTTCGAGCTCCATAGGCTTCATATAGTGTCTTCTCTTGTCATAGTCTTCAATGTGAATATCTTCATATACCACCTTTGACTTCAATGTCTTCATACATTTTTAGGGGTCATCTCTGGTAGTAAAACCGAATCAATGAGGGACTTCTACCTGTGTTATCCTGCAATTCTCACAAACACATTAGTCCCTCAACTAGGTTTGTCGTCAATACTCCAAAACCAACTAGGGGTGGCACTAGATGCACTTACAATCTCCCCCTTTTTGGTGATTGATGACAAACTAGTTGAAGTTTTCAACGGGGAATATAATCTATGAAATTGTAAAGGATAAGGAATTGTCTTCATAAGTTGCAAGGGCTCCCCCTGAAGATGTGCATATAAGTTAATTTGCTTTTGGAATGCAAATGCACATGGCAGGTTGTACTTGTGGAGATCCACTTCAACTTATGATGACAATCCACTATGCATGTGAAAGTATATGAAGATAATGACATGCATAATGGAAAATGGACGTCTGCAGAATGAGCTAAGTGCGGAATTTATCGTCGCACATGCAGAATTTATCTTCGCAAAATAAGGTGGCAAATAAGTAGCAGACGACCATCTAGTTTAAGTGTTACAACTCATAAGAACCAAATGTAGAAACAACGAGAGTTGTAAGCACGAAGCAAAATATAAAGCACTCGCCCATATGGACCCGCTTGAAGACTATCAATCCTATATGCTTCTCCCCCTTTTGTCAGTAATGACCAAAAAGGTTTGAAGACATAGAGCCTCTACTCGTTCCCATGAGGAGTAGGTGAAGTAGCAGGGTTGTTGGTGTTGTTTGGCGGTGCAGAAGAGCTTGGAGGTGTTGAAGGAGGTGGCGGTGAAGTAGCATCGTCTTCTTCCTCAATAATTCTGGCAGTCACTGTGGCAGCAGAGGAAGAGAACTCAGAGTCTTCAAGGGATGGAGTTCCTAGCAGCACAGCTGATGAGGACATCAATACCATTGTTACACCCACAGCCCCTACTGTTACATATACTGGACAAATTACTAGAGCTCGCGCACGCCAATTAAATTACCAGGTACTTTCGTTTCTTGGTAATGATTCTAATGTTCATGAGATTATGATGCTGCCTAAATTGGATACATTTGTTTTGCTTACAAATGAAGGGCCTAGCTTGGAGAAGGATGAACATTGGAGCAAGAACACGCATGGAGTTGATGGCATGCGCAAGGGGATCAAGAACGGAGTTACAAGTGATGATTTCAGGACTTTGAAGCCGCCATAAGGAGTGCATGAAGCCTTGGACGAAATATACAAGATGCCACTTCAAAATATTCGTCCATAGGCTATTCTAGGTGCTGCGTCACCTTATTAATGGGCCAGGCCCATGTAATTTCGAAATACTCAAGTATAGGCTATTTTTAGAGTCCGTATGTGTGGGGAAACAAGAGTTAGGGTTGGTTTCGGACCCCACCCTCAAGGGCCACGAAATTCCCCCCTCTTCCTCCATATATACAGCCCTTAGGGCGTCGTTTAGACTTCGGGTTTTGTTTAGATTAAAAGTTCGCCATAGCTGCAACTTCGCGTACTTCGTTTGTGTCCAACGACCAGACCAAGACGTCACAGAACCCCACCTTGATCAATAAAGCTTTCATCTTATATTCGCAATATCCCGATTGCAATCTCAGTTTCTTGCTTGTTCTTCGTTTGTTCGCAGGAAACAGACCCTCATGGTCAGGTTGATCATGCTCCGGCGTGGTCAATAACCCTCGGAAGTTGGTTTAGCGATTGCTAAGGCGCGACGTCTCGCACGTTCGTAGTCGGATCGTCAAGGTCGACTCCCACAGAAAACGATAGCCACCATCTCATCGAAACATCGGGACACCTTAGCCTCTATCAACAGCCCTTCGAGGAGGTGTGGAGTCAAACTTGAATCTCTCAGTGAAGCCATCCTCTTGAAGATCCGCTTCAGAACACATCATTGTGAGCCCTTTCCATGTGCGGCGATAGGTTTCATGGGCAACGAAAGCATTCTTGGTGGCAAGATTGCGAACGCGATTAACTTCCACCAAGAGGCTTTTCATCTGACGCTTCAGCCAGTCATGATGCCTATCCTGTTTCTGATGTAGAGCCACAATGATAGAGGCGGGGTGTCCCGATCTTTCGATGAGATGATAACTATCGATTTGGTGGAGACGACTTTGACGATCCGACTACAAACATGCAACGACGTTGTGCCTTAGCAATCGCTAAACCAACTCCGAGAGGTTATTGACCACGCCGGAGCACGATCAACCTGACCACGAAGGTCTATTCCTGCAAGCAATCGAAGAACAAGCAAGAATACGATAAAAGCAATCTGAATATCGCGAATATGTATGAAGTATTGATAATGGTGGGGATCCGAAAAGTGGTCTTGGTCTGGTCGTTGGACACAAACGAAGCACACGAAGTTGCAATGGCTAACTTTTAACTAAACAAATCCCAAGGAAAAGCTACTAGATGGATCTACTTATATAGGAGCAAGGGGTGGCGGCCAAGGAGGTGGGAGGACGTCCCAAGGCAGCCTAAAACTAAATCTAGGTCGTACAAGGCCAATGGGCCCAAGTGGAGGTGATGTAACACCTTTGGACTTGTAGTTTGACTCGGATTCTGCTGCAGCATCAGATTGTTTCGTCCACAACTCAACGCTCTGGACGAATTTGAAGGTGATTCCAATTGGGTTGGAAAGTGCACGAAATCTAGTTTCCAACAAAAGAAGAATCACCCAATTCGGAGTCCGTATGAAAAACTTGTGTGCGTTTTGAGTCAGGTATGTCTATGCAGTCCGAATCTGAATCCAGAACGTGAGAGACTTGGACTCTATCTTCTCTTGGGCCAAAAGTGACGTGAGAGAACTTTTTGGACAGCAAATAAACATCTTTTTCTTCCTTATCTTCATATGTGGATTGTACAAATGTCCCATACACCTGCAATTAGACAAAACACAAAAGTGTGTGAAGTATTTTTGTTCTGGATAACATAAATAGATTATTGAATAGTTTGCACTAGAAATCACCTGACAAATATGCATATATGCAATATTTTTGGTCATATCCAAGGTAGTCATGTCCTCATCATCCTCCCCTTCTTGAAAATAAAGCCGTCCTCGGCGTTGCTTAATCTGAAATGTGGCTAACAAAAGAGACAAGGTGTACATGTTGTATATGTATATGTCATCCATTTTTACTTCCCTTGATTTTTGCATATATGACACATAAATAAATGAGTAACTTGCATAGTTCATAAAATCTAAAGCCAAAAAATTAGCACAAGAAGTAGAAGGCATGAAAATATTGCAACTCAGTTTGCACATATAAGTGAAGCTCTTATTCATTTCAAAAGATTGACAATGTTCATCATTAAACCATCCCAACATTGGTGAATAAACCTTACTTGCATCAAATTTACATGCTACAACATGCTTAAATAAGCAAACATGCAATAAGTCATTCAACACAGAATCATCACCAAGATTAGAGGTCATATCAAAATGATTAAACATTGGTTCTTTTGCATCAATAGTTAATTCAATGGGTGCACTCAAAATTGTTGGTATTTCAGTTGTTTGATCAAATGGCAAAGTCAAATTATCAACGTAGTCCTCTAAAATAGGTGGTGTGATCAAAGTAGTGGGTAGCTCATCAGATGGTGCATTCAAATTGACAAGGCATTCATCATTCTCATGTAGAGATGGAAGATCAGTACCTTTGTCATTACCTCTTATGATCAACTTAGATGATGTAGCCACTCTCGGGGGCGATGTGTCACATGGTGGAGGTGATGTAGTCCTGACAACAACGGATGTGGTTGTCATAGTATGCCTAGTAGTTGAAGGAACAATCATATCAACTCTTGGAATGTGCACCGTGCGCTTGTTCTCCTCGTGGCCAACACGTCATTTTATTTCCTGTTCAGCTTTGCAAGCAAGATGAAACAAATGGTCCATAGGATAACACTCTTCATGAATTAGTATCTCTTGAATATCACGGTTTAATCCTCCCCAAAATCTATCCATAAAATCATCTTCACTTTCTTCTAAAGAGGAATGCAACAAGGTAGTTTGTAAATCATCATAATATTTTGTTACAGTTTCACTACCTTATTTTAAGTGTTGCAACTTCTTAATCATGTCACGAGTATAATAAGCAGGGACGAAAGTATGTCGCATGACAAGTTTCAAATCATCCCAAGTAGTAGGTATATAATCAGGGTGTAACCGACAATATTCACTCCACCAAACCAAAGCATAACCAGTGAAAAAACCAACCGCAACCTTAACCTTTTTATGTTCATTGAAATTATGGGAAGCAAATATATTTTTTATGTCGAACTCCCATTCAATATATAAAGCAGGTTTAAAACGGCCATTAAATGGTGGTATAAATACATTAACCTGATCATGTGCATTTGGATGTTTGTGCACCTCTCGTGACGGTTGTGGTATTTGCAAAGGTGGTGGCACGTCTCCCGCGATCGACAAAGCCCATGAATTGACTCTGGATCCTGTCATGATTAGTAGAACAAGAAACAAAATCCAAAAATAATGTTCCTATAACTACTAGGATGTGGTGGTAAAACGCTCATAGTAAAGCAAATATCAATGTCTTACAAGTTCTTACCATGCAGCAGGCGATGATCGGCAACCAGCGGTGTCAACTAACTCCGAATATTGAGTAAAGCGATTGCCAGGGGAGCGTACGTATACACGGTGTAGAAATATGTGGAGCTGGGTTGGCTATATATGGTAGCCAAAGATTAGCAATAATCAATTCAAAGATGCAATGTTGAATAAACGCTCAATGACGGTACTGTGCTGGTCCTACGCTAGACCGGACTAGAGACGCGAGCCTAGAACACTAATGAGGTCACGGCGTAGCACAACTAGCATCAATGAAGGATACTAAGTAACTCTTGACAGCAAGATATAAGTGAAGATCACAACGGCAGTGAAAATAATGATGAAAAACAACTGCCAAGCAGGATATACAACAACTCTCTCTCCAACTTTCCTCTTGAAAAGTTTGAGACAATTTTTTGATAAATTCTTTCAAAGAATGCCACTAACTCAAGCTTTCCAATGCAAAAAGAATCACTCAATTCCGAGTTGATATGAGGAGTCAAAGAATTCTAAAACTGGCCTGAAAAATTGGAACAAGCTGTGTTCACGAACTTCGGAGGGCAAAAAGACCTATTTAGAAGCCGATTTTGAGGTGTCAAATATTGAACTAGCTTCTGCAACTATTTAGATGCGGCTCATTGCTAGCTTCAATTTGAGGACTCACGGAGTCAAAACAGACTTCGTATGAGGAAGATACACCTGTTTTACTGAACAGTGTGCAAAACAGATTCCAATCCGAATTCAGAACGTGAGAGACTTGGACTCTATCTTCTCTTGGGCCAAAAGTGACGTGAGAGAACTTTTTGGACAGCAAATAAACATCTCTTTCTTCCTTCATATGTGGATTGTACAAATGTCCCATACACCTGCAATTAGACAAAACACAAAAGTGTGTGAAGTATTTTTGTTCTGGATAACATAAATAGATTATTGAATAGTTTGCACTAGAAATCACCTGACAAATATGCATATATGCAATATTTTTGGTCATATCCAAGGTAGTCATGTCCTCATCACACAAGAAGCTCTCGGTCGTTGAGAACACGAGTGCGCTTCTTGGGTCTTGGAGCAGTGGCACTATCAGTGGCTTCAGTGGAAGCAGGGTGTGGTGCACGTGTAGTGCCAGCCAAAGGATACACCCGAGAAACTACTTCAACACCTTCAACGTTCTGAGTAAAACTCTGATGTTCTGCATTCTGAAGACTTAGAGGTTGCTTGGCAGGCTCAGAATATATGGCTTCAGTAGACATGTCCACGTCAGGGAAGAAGATCCGATGGTTGCGGGCTGAGGGCTGATACGAGATAGTGGAGTGTAGCTTGATCAGCCGCATTACCCAAGGGGCGTAGAACTTCAAACCAAACAGATCAATGCCTGATGCAACAAGTTGGCGTATGAAGAAGTCCTGTGCATTGAAGCATTTGCCATGAAGTATATAGAAGACCAAGGTCTTCATTGCACCCTGAAGCTTGTTATTTGGAGAGTGCCCTTTGATAGGCCAGAGAGTTCGCCTGATGATGTGATAGATGGTTCTTGGCAGATACTCAAGGTCTTCAACGAAGAACTCTGTGGGATAAGCAGCATCTTGGGGCAATGGCTTCATCATGCTGAGCATCTGACTCATATCAGGTTCTGGCCGCTGAAAGATGCTCTCAATAGTTTCAGCATGCAGCTGACAGCCTTGCTCGAAGAGATCGCCAGGAGTGGGCAAGCCAGTGAGCTCAATGATGTCAAATGCATTGGCTTCGTGATGAACGTTGCCAGTCATCCACTCCAGGACCCAAGTCTTCGGATCTTTGCTGTACCCTCTGATGTGAAGTGTGGCATAGAATTGAAGCAGCAGCTCTTCATTCCAATGCTCTTCGTCAGTAATGAACGACAGTAGTCCAACTTCCTTGAAGCAATCTAAAGCTCCTTCCAGACAGGGCATACCAGCTATAGCTTCAACGTCAAGGCGCTTGTGTGGGAATATGCGACCTTGGTTGTAAAGAATGCAAGAGTAATAGCTTCGCTGAGGATAGCTCCAGAACCGATCAGATGATATCCTTTCCCTTGAGTAGGGGTTCCTGGAGCTATTGAAGAACGTGTTGTCTGCCCTGAAGCCATTGATGTTGAAGGAGCCAGGTGCTGATGCAGGACCTAGAAACCTTAGCGGTCTTGGGATTGGCTTCTGGACCTGAGGCCTGTGCTCAACATGATAGTCGAATTGGGGACCGGCAGCAGACTCAGGAACATAAGTGGCGGGATCAGTGGCTTCACTGTCTTCTGAAGCTTTTGCTGGGGAGGGATTCACATTAGCTTCATTGGTGGTTGTGGCAGGCTCACGATTTTCATCCTTCACTTGACTAGCTGGAGGGTCGGTCACAAGCACATTCTCCTAGAGAACTGCTTCTTGGTGGGACAGGGGAGTGGGATCTTGTGGGACTCCTTCTTCTGCGGCTGATGCAGCCGGAATGTCTTCAGCAGAGACTTGAGGCCTTGGACCTTTGCGAAGCCTGCGGAATGCAGACGACGCCTGTGGAGTTGGAGTGGGCTGGGCCTGATAGTCTTCTTCCTCTTGTGGGCGATCCGCCCATGAAGCATCCTGTGCAATTGGCGTCAGTGGACGACCAATGCTGATGAGTTTGCTGTTTTCAAACTAAGGAAGGACTGCACCATCTACTACATTGTCATGATGACCAATGTCTTCAGCAGCGATGGGATCAGCTGCTGGAATGTCTTCAGCTTCATGAGCCTCTGTGGAAGCAGGCTCATGAATTGTCAGTTGTCGTTCAGCTTCAGGATAGACCATAGAAATGGGTTCAACTATCAAGGGCTCTGTGGAAGCAGCCCGAGCTTTCTTGGTCTTCCTCTTCTTCTTGGAGGGGGCAGTAGGAGAGGCTTCAGAGTGTTTCCTCTTCCTGGCTTCAGCCTCAGCAGTCCTTCTCTTCTTGAGCTCTGAAGTTGTTGACCGGCTTTTTGGCTTCGAGCCAGTCAGTCTAGTTGGGAAGACAATCAGAACTGCTTCTTGCCTTGGTGCATCAGGTTCAGCCATAGCAGGCTTCTTATTCTTCTTTGCGACCATCCTGGGGTCGATGCCAGGACGCCCAAGTGCCTTGCGCTTCTCAGCCTCATTATAGGCTTGCACACATCTATCAGCCAGAGTCTTCATGCGCTCACGCGAACCCTGAGCTTCTGCATGCTTCTTCACAAAGGCTTCCTTGAGCTCGTGCATCATTGTCTTGAAGTTCTTCACTTCTTGCACGCTGAGCTTGGCCATATGCTTCTTGAACTGAGCCTTTTCATAGTCAATCTTCTGCTTTAGTTCAACAATGCGCTGGGCAATAGCAAGTTCTGAGGCAATGGCGCCTTGGAAGGCGACACTGAGGCCAATGGGTAGCTGCAGATCTTCAAAGCTGATGTTTGGCGTGTCAAACACTCGTCAATGAAGTTGTGAATGATGATGACATCAAAGAGAGGCAGATCATTGAAGATTTCTGCTTCTTCTTTGCTCTTGATGAGTTGCTCAAGAGCGTCATCTGCAAGATCTTCATCACTTGATAGATCAATGTCGTCATTGCGCAGAATGGCAGCAGCTGTTAGCTCTTGGCCAGTGTGAGGCAGAGGCATCTTGGCCTTCTGGGGCTTGGAGACGCGTGATAAGTCTTCAGACTGCACACTGTCTTCAGGAGGTGCAGTTGCCAATGGCTTTGCCCTTGAGATTTTTGGTGAAGGGGCCGGCTTTGAAGCTTTTGGCTTCTTCAACTGCTTTGGCTTCGGCACTGCAGGCGCGTCATCAGACTCAGTGTCAGCTGCAGGCTCATTCACTGCAGTCCCTTGAACCAAGATGTAGGTGATGAGGCCTTCAAGGTTGGCGAAAGGACCGATGACATTGGGTTCTGCATGTCGTGTGCCATCTGCCCTTGGAGATGAGGGACCAGGGTTGAAGTCTAACCCAAAAGTCTTCTTGTTCTGCTTCGCTGAGTTCTGAGCAAACTGGAAGTTGCGCTTGAACAGATTGTCGTCACGACACCATAGCAGTGACGATGAGTGTGCATCAGCAGGCTGCGGTCCACGGATGATGCATGGATAGAAGCCTTGAGCAATGGCTTCATCTCTGGACCTGGGTAGAAGATTCTTGTATAGGATGTCTCCCCATGGTTTCTTGATGGTGTTTTTCTCAGCATATTCCTGGGTAACAAATCGGTATTTGAACCATTGTTCTGCCCAATATCTTCGAATCCATTGGATTCGGGTCTTGCGCTGACTGTAATCCTCTTCAGGATCTGTCTTGTACATTTCTGAGAGTTCATCTGGCAGATCTCTGGAGGTCTCACCACGACGCTTTCTGCCACCCTTCCTTGCTGCTTTCTCTGAAGCCATATACTTTAACTTGAAAGGCTTCAAGACGTTCAAAGGCTTCAAAGGGTTCCGCTTGCTGGACCAACAGGAACTGGCTTCGGGAGAATTTATGTGATGCTGTAAGAATTCTGCAAATGAATGCAGACTATGAGAACCAAAGGATTCTCCCACGGACATGTACCTGTGACAGCATTAAGGTGTGAGGGAAGGGGAAGAGGTAATATGCATTCTCAGAAGATTTTGAAGATAAATCAGTTTAGAAGACATTGACCTCATCGTGCAAAGACATTCACTCATAGATAAGAAGTTGGTTCCAGATTTGTACGAATCCACAGATCAGTACAAGTGAGGAATCTAACTAGTTTGTGAAGCACAAGTGAATATACTAGGCATGTTATGAGATGCAGTATGAGAGAGATCAAGCTTGTGTGAACAGAAACTGCTTGTGGTAGAAAGTGACAAATCCATAGGATCAATGGTGCTGTAAAAAGAGGAAGTTTTATTTACCACACTAAGAACTGCTAGACGGAGTGTAAGATGAGGCCGAGCAGTTCGATCTTCCGTCCCCTAACTTGGCAATGGAGGACACCTACGGCGATGGCGGAGAGGACGATGTCCGCGGTCGGCATGAAGACGGCGTCGGAGAGGTTGTAGCAGCGAAGTGCTTCGTCGCCGGCGTCGTCGAGGGCTAGCGGTGGCGCTAGGGTTCGTGCGAGGGTGGAAGAAGAGATAATGACCGCTGTGAGTGTGTATTTATAGGTACAGGGGCGGCACTGTGCTATTACACAGGTGCCCCTGGCAATTCACATCTGAGGAACACGTGGCCATTATGCAGAATTTTGGGGTTTGTTCCACGTCCCACGCACGCCTGGATTGTCGGGTGGTCGTTCCCACTTCTCCGGATTTCATGTGGAGGAATGAGCATTGACAATGGACTTAATGGTTGTCTCTGTATCTTCTGCTGACAAGGACGCAGAGAAGACATTCGACAGTTTCAATAGAATGCATATGACTTGGAGAGATAGAGTTTTAGATAGAAAGCATAGAGAGGTTAGGGTCCGATCACATTCACTTAGTTCAAAAGATTCAACACGAAGACATAGGTATAAGTGAATGCTGTAGAGGACAGAACACTAGTGTATATATATATATATATATATATATATATATATATATATATATATATATATATAATCAACATAGTGAAGATAATCATGAAAATATGTTGAGATCGAAGCCAAACCAAATGTGAAGACATTGCAAGGTAACGCCATGAGTGAAACACTTCAAAATAGAACGTTTGGTGGTGGCGTTACCCACAGTATAGGAAGTATTAGACCCAGACACGGCGCACAATTATCGTGGCGCTCCGAAGTCAAATTCCACATTAATGTATTCACACTTAGAATGTATGTCTTCATTGATTGAAGATATACTTTACTTCATGTGTTGCACATCTAAGTCATCAATATGCATAAGGGTTAGGATGTGTGCCTGATCACAGGACATTTGAGGATTCCAGGATATTTAGCTCACACCGTAACTTGCAAAAACTCTTCTCATCCAAGGGCTTGGTGAAGATATCTGCCAATTGCTCTTCAGTGTTGACGTGTATGATATCAATGTCTTCCTTCACAACATGATCTCTGAGAAAGTGATGATGAATTTCAATGTGCTTTGTCTTCGAGTGCTGAACTGGGTTGTTGGCAATCTTGATGGCGCTTTCGTTGTCGCAGTAAAGTGGCACTTGCTTCAGATGAATGCCATAGTCCTTGAGTGTTTGATTCATCCACAGAAGCTGAGCGCAGCAAGATCTAGCAGCAATGTATTCAGATTCAGCAGTGGAGAGAGATACACAGTTCTGCTTCTTTGAAGACCAACATACAAGTGATCATACCAGAAAGTGACATGTGCCTGATGTAGACTTGTGATCGACTTTGTCACCAGCATAATCAACATCCGAAAATCCAACCAGATCAAACTCTGAGCCCTTTGGATACCATAATCCTAGAGTTGGGGTGTGAGCCAAATATTGAAGAATTCGCTTCACAGCTAAGTGATGCGACTCCTTTGGTGCCGCTTGAAATCGAGCACACATGCAAACACTAAGCATAATATCTGACCTAGATGCACATAGATAAAGTAAAGAACCAATCATGGAGCGGTATACCTTTTGATCGAACTCTTTACCATTGTCGTCAGGACCCAGATGATGTTTGGCTGGCATTGGTGTTGTGAAGCCTTTGCAATCTTGCATACCGAACTTCTTCAGGCAATCTTTGAGATACTTCTCTTGATATATGAAGATGCCATTGCGTTGTTGTCGTATTTGAAGACCGAGGAAGAACTTTAGCTCTCCCATCATAGACATCTGATATTGCTTTTGCATCATATATCCAAACTCTTCACTGTACTTCTGGTTGGTGCAGCCGAAGATAATGTCATCCACATATATTTGGCACACAAACAGTTCACCATCATATGTCTTCGTGAAAAGAGTGGGGTCTAGGGAACCAGGTATGAAGCCTTTGCTCTTCAAGAAGTATTTGAGTGTGTCATACCAGGCCCGAGGGGCTTGTTTGAGGCCATACAGTGCCTTGTTGAGCTTGTATACTGATAGAGGCAAAGGTGTCCCGTCTTTCGATGAGATGATGGATATCGCTTTGGTGGAAGTCGACTTTGACGATCCGACTACGAACGTGCGAGGACGTCGCGCCTTAGCAATCGCTAAACCAACTCCGAGAGGTTATTGACCACGCCGGAGCACGATCAACCTGACCACGAGGGTCTGTTTCCTGCGAGCAAACGAAGAACAAGCAAGAAACTAAGATTGCAATCTGGATATTGCGAATATAAGATGAAAGCTTTATTGATCAAGGTGGGGTTCTGTGACGCCTTTGTCTGGTCGTTGAACACAAACGAAGTACGCGAAGTTGCAGCTATGGCGAACTTTTAATCTAAACAAAACCCAAAGTCTAAACGGTGCCCTAAGTGCTGTATATATGGAGGAACAGAGGGGGAATTTCGTGGCCCTTGGTGGAGGGGTCCGAAATCAACCCTGTCTTTTGTTTCCCCACACATACGGACTCTAAAAATAGCCTATACTTATGTATTTCGAAATTACATGCGCCTGGCCCAATAAAAAGGTGACGCAGCACCTATAATAGCCTCGGGATAAAATTTATGAAGTGGCATCTTGTATATTTCGTCCAAGGCTTCATGCACCCATTATGGTGGCTTCAAAGTCCTGAAATCATCACTTGTAACTCCGTTCTTGTTCCCCTTGCGCATGGCATCATCTCCATGCTTGTTCTTGCTCCAATGTTCATCCTTCTCCAAGCTAGGCCCTTCATTTGTAAGCAAAACAAATGTATCCAATTTAGGCACCATCATATTCTCATGAACATTAGATTCGTTACCAAGAAACGAAAGTACCTGATAATTCGATTGGCGTGCGCGAGCTCTAGTAATCGGTCCAGTATGTATAGCAGCAGGGGCTGTGGGTGTAACAATGGTATTGATGTCCTCATCATCCTCCCCTTCTTGAAATGAAGTCGTCCTCGACGGAAACTCATCTTCCTCACCCAAATAAGGCTTCAAATCTGCAATGTTAAAAGTGGGACTAACCCCAAAATCTGCAGGCAGCTCAAGTTTATATGCATTATCATTTATTTTCTCTAACACCTTAAAGGGACCATTAGCACGTGGCATTAGCTTTGATTTGCGCAAATCAGGAAATCTATCCTTACGCAAATGTAACCAAACAAGATCTCCAGGTGCAAACACAACATGTTTTCTACCCTTATCTCCAGCAAGTTTATATTTAGCATTCATACGCTCAATGTTTTCCTTAGTTAACTCATGCATTTTTAAAATCAATTCAGCACGTTGTTTAGCATCAAAATTAACCTTCTCCGAAGATGGAAGAGGCAACAAATCAACAGGTGCACGAGGTAGGAAACCATACACAACTTCAAAAGGGCACATCTTAGTAGTAGAATGCAATGAACGATTATAAGCAAATTCAATATGAGGCAAGCATTCCTCCCACATTTTCTTATTATTCTTCAAAACAGCCCTAAGCATAGTAGACAACGTTCTATTGACTACTTCAGTTTGTCCATCAGTTTGGGGGTGACAAGTAGTACTAAAAAGCAGTTTAGTCCCCAACTTAGCCCATAAACATCTCCAAAAGTGGCTAAGAAATTTAGTATCACGATCTGAAACAATAGTATTTGGCACACCATGCAAGCGAATAATTTCACGAAAGAACAAATCAGCAACATTAACAGCATCATCGCTTTTATGACATGGTATAAAGTGTGCCATTTTCGAGAATCTATCCACGACAACAAATATGCTATCCCTCCCCTTCTTTGTTCGAGGTAAACCTAAAACAAAGTCCATAGATATATCCTCCCAAGTGATAGAGGCAAAGGTGTCCCGTCTTTCGATGAGATGGTGGATTTCGCTTTGGTGGAAGTCGACTTTGACGATCCGACTACGAACGTGTGAGGACGTCGCGCCTTAGCAATCGCTAAACCAACTCCGAGAGGTTATTGACCACGCCGGAGCACGATCAACCTGACCACGAGGGTCTGTTTCCTGCGAGCAAACGAAGAACAAGCAAGAAACTAAGATTGCAATCTGGATATTGCGAATATAAGATGAAAGCTTTATTGATCAAGGTGGGGTTCTGTGACGCCTTTGTCTGGTCGTTGAACACAAACGAAGTACGCGAAGTTGCAGCTATGGCGAACTTTTAATCTAAACAAAACCCAAAGTCTAAACGATGCCCTAAGGGCTGTATATATGGAGGAAGAGGGGGGAATTTCGTGGCCCTTGGTGGAGGAGTCCGAAATCAACCCTATCTCTTGTTTCCCCACACATACGGACTCTAAAAATAGCCTATACTTATGTATTTCGAAATTACATGGGCCTGGCCCAATAATAAGGTGACGCAGCACCTAAAATAGCCTCGGGACGAAATTTATGAAGTGGCATCTTGTATATTTCGTCCAAGGCTTCATGCACCCATTTTGGGCCTAAACGGAGCTTTGATTTGCGCAAATCAGGAAATCTATCCTTACGCAAATGTAACCAAACAAGATCTCCAGGTGCAAACACAACATGTTTTCTACCCTTATCTCCAGCAAGTTTATATTTAGCATTCATACGCTCAATGTTTTCCTTAGTTAACTCATGCATTTTTAAAATCAATTCAGCACGTTGTTTAGCATCAAAATTAACCTTCTCCGAAGATGGAAGAGGCAACAAATCAATAGGTGCACGAGGTAGGAAACCATACACAACTTCAAAAGGGCACATCTTAGTAGTAGAATGCAATGAACGATTATAAGCAAATTCAATATGAGGCAAGCATTCCTCCCACATTTTCTTATTATTCTTCAAAACAGCCCTAAGCATAGTAGACAACGTTCTATTGACTACTTCAGTTTGTCCATCAGTTTGGGGGTGACAACTAGTACTAAAAAGCAGTTTAGTCCCCAACTTAGCCCATAAACATCTCCAAAAGTGGCTAAGAAATTTAGTATCACGATCTGAAACAATAGTATTTGGCACACCATGCAAGCGAATAATTTCACGAAAGAACAAATCAGCAACATTAACATCATCATCGCTTTTATGACATGGTATAAAGTGTGCCATTTTCAAGAATCTATCCACGACAACAAATATGCTATCCCTCCCCTTCTTTGTTCGAGGTAAACCTAAAACAAAGTCCATAGATATATCCTGATGAGGACATGACTACCTTGGATATGACCAAAAATATTGCATATATGCATATTTGTCAGGTGATTTCTAGTGCAAACTATTCAATAATCTATTTATGTTATCCAGAACAAAAATACTTCACACACTTTTGTGTTTTGTCTAATTGCAGGTGTATGGGACATTTGTACAATCCACATATGAAGATAAGGAAGAAAGAGATGTTTATTTGCTGTCCAAAAAGTTCTCTCACGTCACTTTTGGCCCAAGAGAAGATAGAGTCCAAGTCTCTCACGTTCTGGATTCAGATTCGGACTGCACAGACACACCTGACTCAAAACGCACACAAGTTTTTCATAATGACTCCGAATTGGGTGATTCTTTTTTTGTTGGAAACTAGATTTCGTGCACTTTCCAACCCAATTGGAATCACCTTCAAATTCGTCCGGAGCGTTGAGTTGTGGACGAAACAATCTGATGCTGCAGCAGAATCCGAGTCAAACTACAAGTCCAAAGGTGTTACATCACCTCCACTTGGGCCCATTGGCCTTGTACGACCTAGATTTAATTTTAGGCTGCCTTGGGACGTCCTCCCACCTCCTTGGCCGCCACCCCTTGCTCCTATATAAGTAGATCCATCTAGTAGCTTTTCCTTGGGATTTGTTTAGTTAAAAGTTAGCCATTGCAACTTCGTGTACTTCGTTTGTGTCCAACGACCAGACCAAGACCGCTTACGGATCCCCACCATTATCAATACCTCATATATATTTGCAATATTCAGATTGCTTTATCATATTCTTGCTCGTTCTTCGATTGCTTGCAGGAATAGACCTTCGTGGTCAGGCTGACCGTGCTTCCGGCATCGTCAGTAACCTCAGGAGATTGGTTTAGCGATTGCTAAGACGCAACGTCGTGCATGTTTGTAGTCGGATTGTCAAAGTCGTCTCCACCAAATCGATAGTTATCATCTCATCGAAAGATCGGGACCCTCGCCTCTATCAAGTGGTATCAGTTTTCAGGTTGCTCGGTGAGAATTTCCAGTTTTTCCTAGATTAGATTTATTTTCTTACCTATTGTCCAAGAAAAAGCCACAAAACAAAAGTTAGATCTATTCATCCTTTGTCCTAGCCAGACTGAGCCTTTGCAATTTTCTTTTCATTGTTTGCATTATTGAATTATCGGTTGCATCGCCGTGTCGAGTTCCTGGTCTTAGTGTCTAGTTCGTTTAGAGTTTCGAGTTCTGTTCACATTAGTCACGCAGCCGCTGCATCATTATCCCATCCGCTGTCCACCATCCCATCCACCAATTTCCACCACGTGCTATGCACTGTTTATTGTCATAATCATAGTTGAGGTCACTCACATCTTCGCCTGATCGAATCTGCATCTTATCTAGTTTGTCTTGGAAAGAGGGAGAAAAAGAATATAAAGAAAAAAAAGAGAGAAAAAAGGAAAGAAAAAAAAGAAAAAGAGGGAGAAGAAAAAGAAAAAAAAAGCGTGAGAAAAAAAGAGAGAAGAAAAAAAATTGGATCTATCTAGAATCAATCTCGTACCTGAATTCGGATTGGAATCTGTTTTGCGCACTGTTCAGTAAAACAGGTGTATCTTCCTCATACGAAGTCCGTTTTGGCTCCGTGAGTACTCAAATTGAAGATAGCAACGAGCCGCATCTAAATAGTTGCAGAAGCTAGTTCAATATTTGACACCTCAAAATCGGCTTCTAAATAGGTCTTTTTGCCCTCCGAAGTTCGTGAACACAGTTTGTTCCAATTTTTTAGGCGAGTTTTAGAATTCTTTGACTCCTCATATCAACTCGGAATTGAGTGATTCTTTTTGCATTGGAAAGCTTGAGTTAGTAGCATTCTTTGAAAGAATTTATCAGAAAATTGTCTCAAACTTTTCAAGAGGAAAGTTGGAGAGAGAGTTGTTGTATATCCTGCTTGGCAGTTGTTTTTCATCATTATCTTCGCTGCCGTTGTGATCTTCACTTATATCTTGCTGTCAAGAGCTACTTAGTATCCTTCATTGATGCTAGTTGTGCTACGCCGTGACCTCATTAGTGTTCTAGGCTCGCGTCTCTAGTACGGTCTAGCCTAGGACCAGCAGAGTACCGTCGTTGAGCGTTTATTCAACATTGCATCTTTGAATTGATTATTGCTAATCTTTTGCTACCATATATAGCCAACCCAGCTCCACATATTTCTACACCGTGTATACGTACGCTCCCCTGGCAATCGCTTTACTCAATATTCGGAGTTACTTGACACCGCTGGTTGCCGATCACCACCTGCTGCATGGTAAGAACTTGTAAGACATTGATATTTGCTTTACTGTGAGCGTTTTACTACCACATCCTAGTAGTTATAGGAACATTATTTTTGGGTTTTGTTTCTTGTTCTACTAATCATGACAGGATCCAGAGTCAATTCATGGGCTTTGTCGATCGCGGGAGACGTGCCACCAGCTTTGCAAATACCACAACCGTCACGAGAGGTGCACAAACATCCAAATGCACATGATCAGGTTAATGTATCTACACCACCATTTAATGGCCGTTTTAAACCTGCTTTATATATAGAATGGGAGTTCGACATCAAAAATATATTTGCTTCCCATAATTTCGATGAACATAAAAAGGTTAAGGTTGCGGTTGGTTCTTTCACTGGTTATGCTTTGGTTTGGTGGAGTGAATATTGTCGGTTACACCCTGATTATATACCTACTACTTGGGATGATTTGAAACTTGCCATGCGACATACTTTCGTCCCTGCTTATTATACTCGTGACATGATTAAGAAGTTGCAACACTTAAAACAAGGTAGTGAAACTGTAACAAAATATTATGATGATCTACAAACTACCTTGTTGCATTCCTCTTTAGAAGAAAGTGAAGATGGTTTTATGGATAGATTTTGGGGAGGATTAAACCGTGATATTCAAGAGATACTAATTCATGAAGAGTGTTATCCTATGGACCATTTGTTTCATCTTGCTTGCAAAGCTGAACAGGAAATAAAACGACGTGTTGGCCACGAGGAGAACAAGCGCAATGTGCACATTCCAAGAGTTGATATGATTGTTCCTTCAACTACTAGGCATACTATGACAACCACATCCATTGTTGTCAGGACTACATCACCTCCACCATGTGACACATCGCCCCCGAGAGTGGCTACATCATCTGAGTTGATCATAAGAGGTAATGACAAAGGTACTGATCTTCCATCTCTACATGAGAATGATGAATGCCTTGTCAATTTGAATGCACCATCTGATGAGCTACCCACTACTTTGATCACACCACCTATTTTAGAGGACTACGTTGATAATTTGACTTTGCCATGTGATCAAACAACTGAAATACCAACATTTTTGAGTGCACCCATTGAATTAACTATTGATGCAAAAGAACCAATGTTTAATCATTTTGATATGACCTCTAATCTTGGTGATGATTCTGTGTTGAATGACTTATTGCATGTTTGCTTATTTAAGCATGTTGTAGCATGTAAATTTGATGCAAGTAAGGTTTATTCACCAATGTTGGGATGGTTTAATGATGAACATTGTCAATCTTTTGAAATGAATAAGAGCTTCACTTATATGTGCAAACTGAGTTGCAATATTTTCATGCCTTCTACTTCTTGTGCTAATTTTTTGGCTTTAGATTTTATGAACTATGCAAGTTACTCATCTATTCATGTGTCATATATGCAAAAATCAAGGGAAGTAAAAATGGATGACATATACATATACAACATGTACACCATGTCTTTTTTGTTAGCCACATTTCAGATTAAGCAACGCCGAGGACGGCTTTATTTTCAAGAAGGGGAGGATGAGGAGGACATGACTACCTTGGATATGACCAAAAATATTGCATATATGCATATTTGTCAGGTGATTTCTAGTGCAAACTATTCAATAATCTATTTATGTTATCCAGAACAAAAATACTTCACACACTTTTGTGTTTTGTCTAATTGCAGGTGTATGGGACATTTGTACAATCCACATATGAAGATAAGGAAGAAAGAGATGTTTATTTGCTGTCCAAAAAGTTCTCTCACGTCACTTTTGGCCCAAGAGAAGATAGAGTCCAAGTCTCTCACGTTCTGGATTCAGATTCGGACTGCACAGACACACCTGACTCAAAACGCACACAAGTTTTTCATAAGGACTCCGAATTGGGTGATTCTTTTTTTCTTGGAAACTAGATTTCGTGCACTTTCCAACCCAATTGGAATCACCTTCAAATTCGTCCGGAGCGTTGAGTTGTGGACGAAACAATCTGATGCTGCAGCAGAATCCGAGTCAAACTACAAGTCCAAAGGTGTTACATCACCTCCACTTGGGCCCATTGGCCTTGTACGACTTAGATTTAGTTTTAGGCTGCCTTGGGACGTCCTCCCACCTCCTTGGCCGCCACCCCTTGCTCCTATATAAGTAGATCCATCTAGTAGCTTTTCCTTGGGATTTGTTTAGTTAAAAGTTAGCCACTGCAACTTCGTGTACTTCGTTTGTGTCCAACGACCAGATCAAGACCGCTTACGGATCCCCACCATTATCAATACCTCATATATATTTGCAATATTCAGATTGCTTTATCATATTCTTGCTCGTTCTTCGATTGCTTGCAGGAATAGACCATCATGGTCAGGCTGACCGTGCTTCCAGCATCGTCAGTAACCTCAGGAGATTGGTTTAGCGATTGCTAAGGCGCAACGTCGTGCACGTTTGTAGTCGGATTGTCAAAGTCGTCTCCACCAAATCGATAGTTATCATCTCATCGAAAGATCGGGACCCTCGCCTCTATCATATCCTCCCAAGGAACACTAGGTACAGGCAAAGGCATATATAAACCATGAGGATTGAGTCGTGACTTAGCTTCTTGACATGTAGTGCATCGAGCAATAAAACGCTCAATATCCCGTCTCATCTTTGGCCAAAAGAAATGTGTAGCAAGTACGTCCTCCGTCTTCTTCACGCCAAAGTGTCCCATTAAGCGTCCTCCATGCGCCTCCTGCAACAACAAAAGACGAACGGAGCTAGCTGGAATGCATAGCTTGTTAGCACGAAACACAAATCCATCGTTAACGACGAACTTGTTCCACATTCTTCCTTCTTTACAATTCTGCATTACATCTTTAAAATCAGCATCATGCACATATTGATCTTTGATGGTCTCCAAACCAAATATTTTGAAGTCAAGTTGTGAAAGCATAGTATAGCGGCGAGACAATGCATCAGCAATAACATTTTCTTTTCCCTTCTTGTGTTTAATGACATAAGGAAAAGTCTCAATGAATTCAACCCATTTAGCATGTCTACGATTCAGTTTAGCTTGACTTTTCATATGTTTCAAAGATTCATGATCAGAATGTATAACAAATTCTTTGGGCCATAAATAATGTTGCCATGTTTCTAAAGTCCGAACAAGAGCATATAATTCTTTATCATAAGTAGAATAATTCAGACTAGGCCCACTCAATTTTTCAGAAAAGTATGCGACAGGTTTGCCATCTTGTAATAACACACCGCCTAATCCAATTCCACTAGCATCACATTCAAGCTCAAAAGTCTTATTAAAATCAGGAAGTTGGAGTAAAGGAGCATGTGTCAACTTATCTTTCAATACCGAGAAGGCTTCTTCCTGTGCGGTACCCCAAAGAAAAGGCACATCTTTCTTTGTAAGCTCATTGAGAGGTGCAGCAATGGTGCTGAAATCTCTCACAAAACGCCTATAGAACCCAGCGAGGCCAAGAAAACTCCTCACTTGTGTGACCGTTTTGGGTTGCGGCCAACTCTCAATAGCTTCAATCTTGGCTTTATCAACTTCAATTCCCTGTGGAGTAACAACATAGCCAAGAAAAGATACTCGGTCGGTGCAAAAGGTGCACTTCCCAAGGTTACCAAACAAATGTGCATCACGTAGAGCAATAAAAACAGCACGTAAATGTTCCAAATGTTCTTCCAAAGATCTGCTATAAATCAATATGTCATCAAAGTAAACTACCACAAATCGTCCAATGAAAGCACGTAAAACTTCGTTCATTAATCTCATGAAAGTACTAGGTGCATTAGTTAACCCAAAAGGCATGACTAACCACTCATATAATCCAAACTTAGTTTTGAATGCTGTTTTCCATTCATCTCCCAATTTCATACGAATTTGATGGTATCCACTATGTAAATCAACTTTGGAGAATATTGTAGAGCCACTCAATTCATCAAGCATATCATCTAGCCTAGGAATAGGATGACGATAACGAATAGTAATATTATTAATGCCTCTACAATCAACACACATACGTGATGTACCATCCTTTTTCGGCACTAGAATAATAGGAACAGCACAAGGACTAAGGGATTCGCGTATATAACCTTTGTCGAGAAGCTCTTGTACTTGACGCATAATCTCCTTCGTCTCCTCTGGATTGGTACGGTATGGTGCACGGTTTGGCAGTGAAGCACCGGGAATTAAGTCAATCTGATGCTCAATCCCTCGAATAGGCGGTAATCCCGGTGGCACGTCTTGTGGAAAGACATCAGCGAACTCCTGCAAAATGTTAGTGACAGCAGGAGGCAAAGAGGAAGGCACGTCCTCGAATGAATGCCTCTTTGCACACAAAAGCATAGCAAACAGATTTGCTGAAATCTAGCTCATCAATATCAGATTTGGTGGCAAATAAACATGCACTTTTCAATTTAATTTCAGAAGCAACACTAGATGGTTTATTATTAGGCTTCATTTGTTGCTCAAATTCTTTTGCCACAATCTGATTTTCACTCTTATTCGTCTCCTGTTTTGCTTTATTAGCTCTATTAATATCATCTTTCAAAATGGAATCAGGAGTCATAGGAAGCAAAGTAATATTTTTATCCTTATGAACAAGAGTATAGTGATTGTTTCTACCATGGTGTACAGAATTTTTATCAAATTGCCATGGTCTACCAAGTAATAAGGAACATGCTTGCATAGGTACCACATCACAATCAACATAATCAGCATATGTAGAGATACTAAAATGCACACGAACAGTACGTGTTACCTTAACCTTGCCGCTGTTGTTGAACCATTGGATGTAGTAAGGATGTGGATGTGGTCTTGTGGTGAGAGAAAGCTTCTCCACCATCTCCATGCTAGCCAAGTTGTTGCAGGTCCCTCCGTTTATGATGACGCGCACAGAACATTCCTTCACAACTCCCTTGGTATGGAACAAATTGTGCCTCTGATTTTGCTCAGCTTGTGTGATCTGCACACTCAAAACACGTTGAGCAACTAAACATTCATACCTGTCAGCATCTTCAGGAGCCATGTATTGCGTCTCATGATCAGAATCATCTCCACCATGTTCTTCACGTGTAATAAGAGCCAAAGTCTCCTCATCATAGTCACTAGTGGACTCATATCCACCATCCGCGGTAGCAATCATCACACGCGGAGATTTGCATTCTCTCGCATAATGACCTCCTCGCTTACAACGACGACAAATAATATCACTTGTGTGCCCTGTTGATGCCATGGAAGAAGAAGAACGCTGTGCAGGCCCCGCAGGTGCGCTCTTGGCAGATAATGGTGGTTGTGCCTGTTTTCTTGTATCACGGCTGGAGGTGGCACCGGATGGAGGTGCTGGTGCAGTTGAAGTAGAAGATGCACGTGGTGTCCATGATGAAGGTCGTCCTGCAGAAAAGTTAGTTCGCCCCAATGCTTGTCGATCCTGCACTTCACGTTCAGCTTTACAAGCAAGATGGAATAAACGAGTGATGTTAGTATACTCCTTATAGTCTAGAATGGTCTGAATCTCTCTATTTAATCCACCCAGAAAACGTGCAGGCATAGCTTCATTCTCCTCAACAATACCACATCTAATCATGCCAGTTTGTAATTCCTGATAATATTCTTCTACAGAATTTTTCCCTTGTCTTAAACGCTGCAATTTTTGAAGCAATTCACGTTGATAATATGGTGGAACCCAACGCGTAGGCATAGCAGTTTTCAAAGCAGCCCAAGTAGTTGGAATAGGATATAATCTACAATGTTCAGACCACCATACACATGCAAAACTAGTGAAAGCACAAACAGCAGCAGCAACTCGTCTCTCCTCAGGATATTGTAAACATGTAAATCGTTGTTCAGTTTCTAACTCCCAAGTAAGATATATATCAGGAACATATCTACCCTCAAATGGTGGAATATGCAATTTCAGTTTAGGAATATGGACATCATCTCGTACCTGAGGTGGTGGTGCAGGCCTACCATTACGAATTTATACCTGAGGTCGACCTGCTGGTGGTGGTACAGGTGGCTGCACGTAGTGCTGATTTTGATCAACCTCATCCTCATAATCTCCCACATAATCATCCTCCTCCCCATCAGCAGCAGGAGCCACAGAAGTATCAACAGCAGCACCAACAGTTTGGCCAAACGCAAGAGGAACACGGCTTGCTCGGCGGAGGTCTGTTTCGCGACGTGGAGGTAGTCGTTGTTGTTGTTGTTGGAGAGGTGCGTTAGGTGCAGCGGGTGGTGGTGGTGGAACAAGCGAGCAATTCATTAAACTTGTTATCGAGCTTTGTTTCGAACGTCTTCTCAAGGCCAGTGATCTTCTCCATGGCCTCTTCAAAATTGTTCAGCACATCTTGCACCTGTTCAGTCATCATTTGCTGAAACTTATCATGAAGCTCCTTGTTCGATAAATTCTCCCAGTCAATCTCATCGGCTTGTGATCCTGGCATGGTTAGCAGCAATAGAAACACACAAGAATATGATCCTACAGACTACGAACAAGTGGTGGTGGTGGGTGTCACAAATCCGTCAAGCAAAACTCAAATTCTTACCAGTTCTTACCCAGCAACAGGCGGTGATCGGCAACCGTTGTAGTCAAAACTCTCAAAGCTTGGATAGAGCGATTACCAGGGAGAGTCAAACGCACGACGTAGATGTATGTGGAGCTGGGAAGGCTTATAATATGTTAGCAAAAAGGGTCAGCAATAATCAATTCAGAGATGCAAAGTTGAATAAATGCTCAAAGATGGTACTGTGCTGGTCCTAGGCTAGACTGTGCTAGAGACACGAGCCTAGAACACCAACAAAATCACGGCGCGGCACGTAAACAAGGGAGGAGCACACTCTGAAATTTTTTTCTTTTTTTTTGCACTTTTTTTTCCTCTTTTTTTTGCTCCGCAACAAATTTTTTTCGACAAAAGTCTACAAATGGTCTAAAAACTGCCTAGCCAGAATTTTCCAGACTTAGTTTTTTTTTTGAAATTGGAACTATTTTTCTTCTGCGGATGGCTCGGAAGTTGGGGAGTCCTTCTCTGTCACGACTCGGAGTATCGCGCGACCTGGAAATCGAGAACAATGCAACAATTACTGGACTCGGACTAGGACTGGTGGCGGAGATGAATCTGGTGGAACTCGGACTGGTGGCGGAGATGAATCTGGTGGAACACGGACAGGTGGCGGATATATGTTGCAGGTGAACTCGGATTGGCGTGATGGCAGCGGATATATGGTGGCGTATATGGATTCGGATTGGCGGTGAATATGCGGTGGTGGTATATGGCAACAGCGACAATGATGATGCGGTGGTGATATATGGCAGCGGCGACGTGACAACCTGTGAACAGAACTCGAAACTCTAAAAGACTAGGCGCTAAGACCAGCAACTGGACACGACGATGCAACCGCAAATTCAACAAAGCAAATACAGAAAAGATTATGCAAGGCTCAGATTGGTTCGGATGGGATGAACTAACCCTAATTTTTTTTTGGCTTTTTCATGGACTATAGGTATGAAGAACAGACTCGATCTAAACTACGAAAAACTGTAAAATCTCACCGAGCAACCTGGAAATCTGATACCACTTGATATAGGCAAAGGTGTCCCGTCTTTCGATGAGATGATGGATATCGCTTTGGTGGAAGTCGACTTTGACGATCCGACTACGAACGTGCGAGGACGTCGCGCCTTAGCAATCGCTAAACTAACTCCGAGAGGTTATTGACCACGCCAGAGCACGATCAACCTGACCACGAGGGTCTGTTTCCTGCGAGCAAACGAAGAACAAGCAAGAAACTAAGATTGCAATCTGGATATTGCGAATATAAGATGAAAGCTTTATTGATCAAGGTGGGGTTCTGTGACGCCTTTGTCTGGTTGTTGAACACAAACGAAGTACGCGAAGTTGCAGCTATGGCGAACTTTTAATCTAAACAAAACCCAAAGTCTAAACGGTGCCCTAAGGGCTGTATATATGGAGGAAGAGAGGGAGAATTTCGTGGCCCTTGGTGGAGGGGTCCGAAATCAACCCTATCTCTTGTTTCCCCACACATACGGACTCTAAAAATAGCCTATACTTATGTATTTAGAAATTACATGGGCCTGGCCCAATAAAAAGGTGACGCAGCACCTATAATAGCCTCGGGACGAAATTTATGAAGTGGCATCTTGTATATTTCGTCCAAGGCTTCATGCACCCATTATGGTGGCTTCAAAGTCCTGAAATCATCACTTGTAACTCCGTTCTTGTTCCCCTTGCGCATGGCATCATCTCCATGCTTGTTCTTACTCCAATGTTCATCCTTCTCCAAGCTAGGCCCTTCATTTGTAAGCAAAACAAATGTATCCAATTTAGGCAGCATCATATTCTCATGAACATTAGAATCATTACCAAGAAACGAAAGTACCTGATAATTTAATTGGCGTGCGCGAGCTCTAGTAATTGGTCCCGTATATGTAGCAGTAGGGGTTGTGGGTGTAACAATGGTATTGATGTCCTCATCAAGCAGACTCCTCCTCCGAATCCATTTCCTTGCCAACAAACGCACGTGCCTTGCCAGATGAGCTCTTCTTGTGTGATGAAGACTTTGAGGAAGACTTGGAAGAAGACTTTGAGTATTTCTTCTTCTTCTTCTTGTCGTCGGAGTCATATTCCTTGCTCTTCTTCTTCTTTTTGTTCTCATTGTCCCACTGTGGACACTCAGAGATGAAGTGGCCAAGTTTCTTGCACTTGTGACATGTTTTCTTCTTGTAGTCATGAGCAGGAGCTTCATCATTCCTTGAACTTGATCGGGAAGACTTTCTGAAGCCTTTCTTCTTGGTGAATTTTTGGAACTTCTTGACAAGCACAGCAAGTTCCCTTCTAATGTCTTCAGGATCATCAGAACTGCTATCAGATTCTTCTTCAGATGAGGAGACAACTTTTGCCATCAAGGCACGAGTTCGCCCATAGTTTGGACCGTAGATATCTCTTTTCTCCGAAAGCTGAAACTCATGTGTGTTGAGCCTCTCAAGTATGTCAGACGGATCGAGTGTCTTGAAATTAGGACGTTCTTGAATCATCAGGGCCAGGATGTCAAACGAACTATCAAGTGATCTCAGCAGCGTCTTGACGACTTCGTGTTTGGTAATCTCAGTGGCGCCGAGGGCTTGAAGCTCATTTGTGATGTCAGTGAGTCGGTCAAATGTGTGCTGGACATTCTCATTGTAATTTCGCTTGAAGCGGTTGAAGAGGTTGCGAAGGACACTGATTCTCTGATCTCTCTGGGTTGAGATGCCTTCATTGACCTTGGAGAGCCAGTCCTAGACCAGCTTGGATGTCTTCAAAGCACTCACACGGCCATACTGTCCTTTGGTCAGATGACCACAGATGATATTCTTGGCAGTAGAGTCCAGTTGAACGAATTTCTTGACATCAGCAGCAGTGACACCTTCTCCAGCCTTGGGAACGCCATTCTCGACGACATACCATAGGTCGACGTCAATGGCTTCAAGATGCATGCACATCTTATTCTTCCAATAGGGATATTCAGTTCCATCGAAGACGGGGTACGCAGCGGAGACTTTAATTATCCCTGCAGTCGACATAGCTAAAACTCCAGGTGGTTAAACCGAATCACACAGAACAAGGGATCACCTTGCTCTGATATCAATTGAAAGTGCGTTATATCGACGAGAGGGGGGGTGAATAGGCGACTTTTATGAAAGTCTTCAGAACATAGAAGTTTTGAAGACAAACGATAAAATTAAACCTATTACCATGCAGCGGAAGGTAGACTACACTAGGCAAACCATAGTCAAGTATTCAATGAAGTGAAAGCACAAAGACTAATAGCAGCTAGGTAGTAAGAATCAGGTAGGAAGATATTGTGAAGCCAAACAGAACACGCAGTCACTCAGTGAAGACAAATGATAGTGCAAACATACAATGACTTCACAAGGAGTATCAGTAAGTAAAGGGAAGTGAAGATGAAACCAGTGACTCGTTGAAGACAATGATTTGTTGGACCAGTTCCAGTTGTTGTGACAACTGTACGTCTCGTTGGAGCGGCTAGGTATTTAAACCTTAGGACACACAGTCCCGGACACACAGTCCTGAACACGCAGCTCAGGACACCCAGTCCTGAACATGCAGCTCAGGACACCCAGTCCTGAACACGCAGCTCAGGACACCCAGTCCTCATCGTATTCTCCTTGAGCTAAGGTCACATAGACCTCGCCCAATCACTCTGGTAAGTCTTCAAGGTAGACTCCCAAACCTTCACAGACTTCGTTCACCGGCAATCCACAATGTCTCTTGGATGCTCAGAACGCGACGCCTAATCGTCTGGAGGATGCACAGTCCTCAAGTGTAATAAGTCTTCAGATCACACAGACAAGAAGACTTAAGTGATGCCCAATTATCTCTGGCTCTGGGTGGTTAGGGCTTTATCCTCGCAAGGAATTCTCTCTCAAAGGCTTCGAGGTGGGTTGCTCTCAAACGACAAAAGCCGTACTCTCAATCTGAGCAGCCAACCATTTATGGTTGTAAGGGGTGGGCTATTTATAGCCACTTGGCAACCCAACCTGATTTGTCCGAAATGACCCTGGGTCACTAAGGATGATGAGGACATGACTACCTTGGATATGACCAAAAATGTTGCATATATGCATATTTGTCAGGTGATTTCTAGTGCAAACTATTCAATAATCTATTTATGTTATCCAGAACAAAAATACTTCACACACTTTTGTGTTTTGTCTAATTGCAGGTGTATGGGACATTTGTACAATCCACATATGAAGATAAGGAAGAAAGAGATGTTTATTTGCTGTCCAAAAAGTTCTCTCACGTCACTTTTGGTCCAAGAGAAGATAGAGTCCAAGTCTCTCACGTTCTGGATTCAGATTCGGACTGCACAGACATACCTGACTCAAAACGCACACAAGTTTTTCATACGGACTCCGAATTGGGTGATTCTTTTTTTGTTGGAAACTAGATTTCGTGCACTTTCCAACCCAATTGGAATCACCTTCAAATTCGTCCGGAGCGTTGAGTTGTGGACGAAACAATCTGATGCTGCAGCAGAATCCGAGTCAAACTACAAGTCCAAAGGTGTTACATCACCTCCACTTGGGCCCATTGGCCTTGTACGACCTAGATTTAGTTTTAGGCTGCCTTGGGACATCCTCCCACCTCCTTGGCCGCCACCCCTTGCTCCTATATAAGTAGATCCATCTAGTAGCTTTTCCTTGGGATTTGTTTAGTTAAAAGTTAGCCATTGCAACTTCGTGTACCTCGTTTGTGTCCAACGACCAGACCAAGACCGCTTCCAGATCCCCACCATTATCAATACTTCATATATATTTGCAATATTCAGATTGCTTTATCATATTCTTGCTCGTTCTTCGATTGCTTGCAGGAATAGACCTTCGTGGTCAGGCTGACCATGCTTCCAGCATCGTCAGTAACCTCAGGAGATTGGTTTAGCGATTGCTAAGGCGCAACGTTGTGCACGTTCGTAGTCGGATTGTCAAAGTCGTCTCCACCAAATCGATAGTTATCATCTCATCGAAAGATCGGGACACCCCCGCCTCTATCAAGTGGTATCAGAGAATTGACTCCTCATATCAACTCGGAATTGAGTGATTGTTTTTGCATTGGAAAGCTTGAGTTAGTAGCATTCTTTGAAAGAATTTATCAGAAAATTGTCTCAAACTTTTCAAGAGGAAAGTTGGAGAGAGAGTTGTTGTATATCCTGCTTGGCAGTTGTTTGCATCATTATCTCTTCCGCTGTCCACCACCCATCCATCAATTTCCACCACGTGCTACCCATCATTCATTGTCATAATAATAGTTGAGATCGTTCACATCTTCACTTGATCCAATCTGCATCTTATCTAGTTTGTTTTGGAAAGAGGGAGAAAAAAAGAGAGAAAAAAACAAGAGAAAAAAAGGAGAAAAAAAAAGTCAGAGAGAAAAAAGGAGAGAAAGAAAAAAAAGTGTGAGGAAAAAAAAGAGAGAAGAAAAAAAAACAAAAAAATCGGCACAAACTTTTTCAGAGGAAAGTTGGAGACAAAGTTGATGATATATCCTGCTTGGCTGTTGTTTCACCTCATTATCTTTACTGCCGTTGTGATCTTCATTTATATCTTGCTGTCCAGAGCTACTTAGTGTCCTTCATTGATGCTAGTTGTGCTACGACGTGACCTCATTAGTGTTCTAGGCTCGCGTCTCTAGTTCGGTCTAGCCTAGGACCAGCACAGTACCGTCGTTGAGCGTTTATTCAACATTGCATCTTTGAATTGATTATTGCTAATCTTTTGCTACCATATATAGCCAACCCAGCTCCACATATTTCTACACCGTGTATACGTACGCTCCCCTGGCAATCGCTTTACTCAATATTCAGAGTTACTTGACACCGCTGGTTGCCGATCACCGCCTGCTGCATGGTAAGAACTTGTAAGACATTGATATTTGCTTTACTGTGAGCGTTTTACCACCACATCCTAGTAGTTATAGGAACATTATTTTTGGGTTTTGTTTCTTGTTCTACTAATCATGATAGGATCCAGAGTCAATTCATGGGCTTTGTCGATCGCGGGGGACGTGCCACCACCTTTGCAAATACCACAACCGTCACGAGAGGTGCACAAACATCCAAATGCACATGATCAGGTTAATGTATCTATACCACCATTTAATGGCCGTTTTAAACCTGCTGTATATATTGAATGGGAGTTCGACATAAAAAATATATTTGCTTCCCATAATTTCGATGAACATAAAAAGGTTAAGGTTGCGGTTGGTTCTTTCACTGGTTATGCTTTGGTTTGGTGGAGTGAATATTGTCGGTTACACCCTGATTATATACCTACTACTTGGGATGATTTGAAACTTGCCATGCGACATACTTTCGTCCCTGCTTATTATACTCGTGACATGATTAAGAAGTTGCAACACTTAAAACAAGGTAGTGAAACTGTAACAAAATATTATGATGATTTACAAACTACCTTGTTGCATTCCTCTTTAGAAGAAAGTGAAGATGATTTTATGGATAGATTTTGGGGAGGATTAAATCGTGATATTCAAGAGATACTAATTCATGAAGAGTGTTATCCTATGGACCATTTTTTTCATCTTGCTTGCAAAGCTGAACAGGAAATAAAACGACGTGTTGGCCACGAGGAGAACAAGCGCACGGTGCACATTCCAAGAGTTGATATGATTGTTCCTTCAACTACTAGGCATACTATGACAACCACATCCGTTGTTGTCAGGACTACATCACCTCCACCATGTGACACATCGCCCCCGAGAGTGGCTACATCATCTGAGTTGATCATAAGAGGTAATGACAAAGGTACTGATCTTCCATCTCTACATGAGAATGATGAATGCCTTGTCAATTTGCATGCACCATCTGATGAGCTACCCACTACTTTGATCACACCACCTATTTTAGAGGACTACGTTGATAATTTGACTTTGCCATGTGATCAAACAACTGAAATACCAACAATTTTGAGTGCACCCATTGAATTAACTATTGATGCAAAAGAACCAATGTTTAATCATTTTGATATGACCTCTAATCTTGGTGATGATTCTGTGTTAAATGACTTATTGCATGTTTGCTTATTTAAGCATGTTGTAGAATGTAAATTTGATGCAAGTAAGGTTTATTCACCAATGTTGGGATGGTTTAATGATGAACATTGTCAATCTTTTGAAATGAATAAGAGCTTCACTTATATGTGCAAACTGAGTTATAATATTTTCATGCCTTCTACTTCTTGTGCTAATTTTTTGGCTTTAGATTTTATGAACTATGCAAGTTACTCATCTATTCATGTGTCATATATGCAAAAATCAAGGGAAGTAAAAATGGATGACATATACATATACAACATGTACACCTTGTCTCTTTTGTTAGCCACATTTCAGATTAAGCAACGCCGAGGACGGCTTTATTTTCAAGAAGGGGAGGATGATGAGGACATGCTACCTTGGATATGACCAAAAATATTGCATATATGCATATTTGTCAGGTGATTTCTAGTGCAAACTATTCAATAATCTATTTATGTTATCCAGAACAAAAATACTTCACACACTTTTGTGTTTTGTCTAATTGCAGGTGTATGGGACATTTGTACAATCCACATATGAAGATAAGGAAGAAAGAGATGTTTATTTGCTGTCCAAAAAGTTCTCTCACGTCACTTTTGGTCCAAGAGAAGATAGAGTCCAAGTCTCTCACGTTCTGGATTCAGATTCGGACTGCACAGACATACCTGACTCAAAACGCACACAAGTTTTTCATACGGACTCCGAATTGGGTGATTCTTTTTTTGTTGGAAACTAGATTTCGTGCACTTTCCAACCCAATTGGAATCACCTTCAAATTCGTCCGAAGCGTTGAGTTGTGGACGAAACAATCTGATGCTGCAGCAGAATCCGAGTCAAACTACAAGTCCAAAGGTGTTACATCACCTCCACTTGGGCCCATTGGCCTTGTACGACCTAGATTTAGTTTTAGGCTGCCTTGGGACATCCTCCCACCTCCTTGGCCGCCACCCCTTGCTCCTATATAAGTAGATCCATCTAGTAGCTTTTCCTTGGGATTTGTTTAGTTAAAAGTTAGCCATTGCAACTTCGTGTACCTCGTTTGTGTCCAACGACCAGACCAAGACCGCTTCCGGATCCCCACCATTATCAATACTTCATATATATTTGCAATATTCAGATTGATTTATCATATTCTTGCTCGTTCTTCGATTGCTTGCAGGAATAGACCTTCGTGGTCAGGCTGACCATGCTTCCAGCATCGTCAGTAACCTCAGGAGATTGGTTTAGCGATTGCTAAGGCGCAACGTTGTGCACGTTCGTAGTCGGATTGTCAAAGTCGTCTCCACCAAATCGATAGTTATCATCTCATCGAAAGATCGGGACACCCCCGCCTCTATCAAAGGAACTGACACGTGTTCCAACGGTCAGATTTCAAACTCACACGGCAACTTTACTTGGGCTACAAGCAAAGCTGACTTGTCCGACTCTGGACAAGATTCGCTCTCATAGTCTTCACTCGAAGACATAGGTTTTTGGTTTAGGCATCACTTTAGTCATCCTGACTGGTTCTCTTGGACCCCACTTAACAGTACGGTGGTTCCTATGACTCAACACAAAAGAAAAAGAACTACAAAAGATCTAAGTCTTCGAGCTCCATAGGCTTCATATAGTGTCTTCTCTTGTCATAGTCTTCAATGTGAATATCTTCATATACCACCTTTGACTTCAATGTCTTCATACATTTTTAGGGGTCATCTCTGGTAGTAAAACTGAATCAATGAGGGACTTGTACCTGTGTTATCCTGCAATTCTCACAAACACATTAGTCCCTCAACTAGGTTTGTCGTCAATACTCCAAAACCAACTAGGGGTGGCACTAGATGCACTTACATGGGGCCGGATGTCCGGGCGAAGAGGCCGGATTTCTGGGGCTTCGGGAGGAGCCGGATGTCCGGGGCATGGGGCCGGATGTCCGCGCTGACGGGGTTCAGCTTCGGTGCCTTCTATGGGCGCCGGATTTCCGGGGGTCGGGCCGGATGTCCAGGCTGGTCCGGATGTCCGGGCTGGGGCCGGATGTCCAGGGCCTGTAGCAGCTGTCTCTTCTTCCTTGTCCTTCCTTTGCTTCCGCGCACGCTTTGGCCTTGGTCCTTGGGCTCTCCATGGTCTCCTCGGGCGTACCAGAGTATGCACAAGGTCCGCGCTTGAAGTAGCATCCATGTCTTACATGCGGAAAGGGAAGATTCGGAAAGGAGCGAGTTCACCTTAGGTCCAATGACGTAGGCTCGAGTGTACATGGGGATGATCGTTGGATGCTCCGCATCATCTCCCCTCCCTTGGGAAAGATCCGACCTCGGATCGAAAACCTCATCACCATGGAAACAGTTGTCGTGGACGGACTTGTAGTTGGACGAAGAGGAAGACATGGCGCAATCCAAGTACTCGAAGGTGTCGCAATGCTCGATGTCGTGGCATGAGTGGAGGTTCGAAGGTGCATCCAATAAGTCCGAGCGCTCCTCAACTTGAAGGTTCATGGGTTCCATCTCCAATGTCGGTCCTCTATCCAATAGATGTAACATGTAGACAAGAAGAAGGAAACAACAATGAAAGAATGACCCATCCAATATGCATATTTGAGGATGGCTCAAAGGGAAAGAGTTCACCTATAGGAGATTCTCACAATGTTGGTGTTGCACATCGTGTATGCCTTCACATGACCAAATTGTGTCATGACGGTATTGCCTTGTGAATCCTTCAACATGAAAGAACATGACAAACACTCGGAAAAACAAATGAGGTTAGCGCAAATGCAAGACCTATCATTCGAGGGGCGAGATACCCAACAAGTGTTTTCATCATTCTTATCATAAGAAAGGACAAGGTGTGGTATGGTATGAAAGCATATGATGCAACTACAACCAAAGACAATAGGCTTAAACAAGCAAGCATGCATCACAAGTAATATGTCCAAGTCTCCACGACCAATAAGCATAGCAAGGTGGCACTCAATACAAGGAGATGTGAGAGATGCAACTAATGGACACAAGAGACAATGATCAAGATATATCATGTGAGAGGCATGAGCATATATGTCATCAACCCAAGAAAGCGAGTAAGAATGGAACATGGGTGATGCATCAAAGCAATCAATCATAGTGATCAACTCAAGCAAGCTAGTAGTGCGAAGATGCAACGTACTAGGATGAATCATGGCAAGCATGTCATGTGTGCAAATAGTGGGCATATATAATGCACATGACATTTCACAAGCATAAAGGCAAGATATGAGCAAAATAGCATCAATAGCATGGGGCACATGATAAACATGGCAATAGCAACAAGGATCTCCACCAAGCATGCAAATACACATAGAAGTAGTATAATGGTGAATCACATGTAAGTGCAAGCAAGGGTCACAATTGCATGGCAAAATCATGTAAAGAGGCATAACATGCAAAGTGAACATAATAGAATGGGCATAAGGTGACAAGTGGTAAATAGCCCATAGCCGTGTGAGAGACAAGTAGAAAAGATGCGCGTAGTCGTTGCGCGAAGAGAACGGTGGTAAGGATAGTCCACGGGATCCCAAATTGTCATTGCTCTCAAGAGCTCATTTCGTCAACTCTTGGGATTGAGAGGCTGACGAGTATACGTGAGTACCTACACAAAACAAAGACAAAGGGAAAATTGTGTGTGTGTGGTAGATGTACACATCATCCATCATGATGCATATGTGCTTGTGTTGGTTAGCACAAAATATCCATTGCTCAAATAAATGAGATGCGTGATATAGAAACATGTCATCCATCATGAGAGGTTTGTTATTATGTATAGCATAATGGAGACTCAAATTGTGTAATGCATCACAAGAAATATGTAGAGCATTGTTATTCATGGAATGCATATGGTGCAAGCAATTATAGGAATCATGCAAAGTATGGAATGCATCAAAATCTCCTAATATGTATGAGGAAACTATGGGGGTCTTCACATGAGCATTAATGGAAACATCACATAGAAAATATTGACAACATTCAAAACAATGCATATTTGGAGCAATGTGATCATGGCATGGCGTAGTAGATGAATTGTGCAAATCATGTAAAGGAAGCATAGCAATATCATCGCATGAAAAACAAAAGCCGATGACCATCATTTTGTCATCTATGCCATAAGTGCAAATGGGATTGATTTTAATGGGGCATGCATAGTTACTATGTTGAGATTGAAAGGAAACAATATGAGAGATCTCACTCATAGCATATGACAAGTTCAATGGATTGTCAAACATGAAGTGACCAATAGAATTTTCACATGATATCCTATGAAGCATAGCATCTGATGAGGACATCAATACAATTGTTACACCCACAGCCCCTGCTACTATACATACTGGACCAATTACTAGAGCTCATGCACGCCAACTAAATTACCAGGTACTTCCGTTTCTTGGTAATGATTCTAATGTTCATGAGAATATGATGCTGCCTAAATTGGATACATTTGTTTTGCTTACAAATGAAGGGCCTAGCTTGGAGAAGGATGAACATTGGAGCAAGAACAAGCATGGAGATGATGGCATGCGCAAGGGAAACAAGAACGGAGTTACAAGTGATGATTTCAGGACTTTGAAGCCACCATAATAGGTGCATGAAGCCTTGGACGAAATATACAAGATGCCACTTCATAAATTTCGTCCCGAGGCTATTTTAGGTGCTGCGTCACCTTATTATTGGGCCAGGCCCATGTAATTTCGAAATACATAAGTATAGGCTATTTTTAGAGTCTGTATGTATGGGGAAACAAGAGATAGGGTTGATTTCGGACCCCTCCACCAAGGGCCACGAAATTCCCCCCCTCTTCCTCCATATATACAGCCCTTAGGGCATCGTTTAGACTTTGGGTTTTGTTTAGATTAAAAGTTCGCCATAGCTGCAACTTCGCGTACTTCGTTTGTGTTCAACGACCAGACAAAGGCGTCACAGAACCCCACCTTGATCAATAAAGCTTTCATCTTATATTCGCAATATCCAGATTGCAATCTCAGTTTCTTGCTTGTTCTTCGTTTGCTCGCAGGAAACAGACCCTCGTGGTCAGGTTGATCGTGCTCCGGCGTGGTCAATAACCTCTCGGAGTTGGTTTAGCGATTGCTAAGGCACGACGTCCTCGCACGTTCGTAGTCGGATCGTCAAAGTCGACTTCCACCAAAGCGAAATCCATCATCTCATCGAAAGACGGGACACCTCCGCCTAGTGGTATCAGATTTCCAGGTTGCTCGGTGAGATTTTACAGTTTTTCGTAGTTTAGATCGAGTCTGTTCTTCATAGCTACAGTCCACGAAAAAACCACAAAAAAAATTAGGGTTAGTTCATCATATCCGAACCAATCTGAGCCTTTGCATAATCTTTTTAGGGCTTTGCTTTGTTGAATTTGCGGTTGCATCGTCGTGTCTAGTTGCTGGTCTTAGAGTCTAGTCTTTTAGAGTTTCAAGTTCTGGTCATAAGTTGTCACGCCGCCGCCGCACCATCATCATCGCCCCTGCCATCTACCACCACCACTTATCCGCCACCGCTCCGAATCCGTATCCATATACCACCACCAATCCGTGTCCATATACCACCACCGATCCATATCCATATACTACCACCGCTACCACCACCGCTGCCATATACCACCACCATATATCCACCACCAATCCGAGTTCCTTGTGATAGAGGCAAAGGTGTCCCGTCTTTCGATGAGATGGTGGATTTCGCTTTGGTGGAAGTCGACTTTGACGATCCGACTACGAACGTGCGAGGACGTCGCGCCTTAGCAATCGCTAAACCAACTCCGAGAGGTTATTGACCACGCCGGAGCACGATCAACCTGACCACGAGGGTCTGTTTCCTGCGAGCAAACGAAGAACAAGCAAGAAACTGAGATTGCAATCTGGATATTGCGAATATAAGATGAAAGCTTTATTGATCAAGGTGGGGTTCTGTGACGCCTTTGTCTGGTCGTTGAACACAAACGAAGTACGCGAAGTTGCAGCTATGACGAACTTTTAATCTAAACAAAACCCAAAGTCTAAACGATGCCCTAAGGACTGTATATATGGAGGAAGAGGGGGGAATTTCGTGGCCCTTGGTGGAGGGGTCCGAAATCAACCCTATCTCTTGTTTCCCCACACATACGGACTCTAAAAATAGCCTATACTGATGTATTTCGAAATTACATGGGCCTGGCCCAATAATAAGGTGACGCAGCACCTAAAATAGCCTCGGGACGAAATTTATGAAGTGGCGTCTTGTATATTTCGTCCAAGGCTTCATGCACCCATTATGGTGGCTTCAAAGTCCTGAAATCATCACTTGTAACTCCGTTCTTGTTTCCCTTGCGCATGCCATCATCTCCATGCTTGTTCTTGCTCCAATGTTCATCCTTCTCCAAGCTAGGCCCTTCATTTGTAAGCAAAACAAATGTATCCAATTTAGGCAGCATCATATTCTCATGAACATTAGAATCATTACCAAGAAACGAAAGTACCTGGTAATTTAGTTGGCGTGCACGAGCTCTAGTAATTGGTCCAGTATGTATAGCAGCAGGGGCTGTGGGTGTAACAATTGTATTGATGTCCTCATCACCTTGCATATTAGGTTTGTTTTCGAGATCCATCCAGATTCCGATTCGTGTTTCCTTGCCGGAGTAGGTTTCGGAAAAAAAAAAAGAGTCGGGTAGCCACGCTCCGTTTAGGCCCAAAAATTTTCGAAAACGCATTTTTCGAAAAAATTTCTGGCTATCCTATTTTTAGGTCTTTCTGAGTGTTTTGAGACAGGTGCCATTATAGGAAGTTTTTTTTGACCCGTTTCCAGTTTTTGGGTCCGGGCAGTCGAAAAAAAAAATTGGTCGAAAAAATTTCGTGCCCATCCTGTCCGTTTGAGCTAGGAAGAGTTTTGAGACACTCGCCATTATAGTGATTCTTCGCAAAAAAAAAGCAGCGCAAAAAAAAGAGCGTAAAAAAAAAGAGCGAAAAAAAAAATTCAGAGTGTGCTTTTCCCTTGTTTACGTGCCGCGCCGTGATTTTGTTGGTGTTCTAGGCTCGCGTCTCTAGCACAGTCTAGCCTAGGACCAGCACAGTACCGTCGTTGAGCGTTTATTCAACTTTGCATCTCTGAATTGATTATTGCTGACCCTTTTTGCTACCATATTATAAGCCTTCCTGATGAGGACATGACTACCTTGGATATGACCAAAAATATTGCATATATGCATATTTGTCAGGTGATTTCTAGTGCAAACTATTAAATAATCTATTTATGTTATCCAGAACAAAAATACTTCACACACTTTTGTGTTTTGTCTAATTGCAGGTGTATGGGACATTTGTACAATCCACATATGAAGATAAGGAAGAAAGAGATGTTTATTTGCTGTCCAAAAAGTTCTCTCACGTCACTTTTGGCCCAAGAGAAGATAGAGTCCAAGTCTCTCACGTTCTGGATTCAGATTCGGACTGCACAGACACACCTGACTCAAAACGCACACAAGTTTTTCATATGGACTCCGAATTGGGTGATTCTTTTTTTGTTGGAAACTAGATTTCGTGCACTTTCCGACCCAATTGGAATCACCTTCAAATTCGTCCGGAGCGTTGAGTTGTGGACGAAACAATCTGATGCTGCAGCAGAATCCGAGTCAAACTACAAGTCCAAAGGTGTTACATCACCTCCACTTGGGCCCATTGGCCTTGTACGACCTAGATTTAGTTTTAGGCTGCCTTGGACGTCCTCCCACCTCCTTGGCCGCCACCCCGTGCTCCTATATAAGTAGATCCATCTAGTAGCTTTTCCTTGGGATTTGTTTAGTTAAAAGTTAGCCATTGCAACTTCGTGTACTTCGTTTGTGTCCAACGACCAGACCAAGACCGCTTACGGATCCCCACCTTTATCAATACTTCATATATACTCGCAATATTCAGATTGCTTTTATCATATTCTTGCTTGTTCTTCGATTGCTTGCAGGAATAGACCTTCGTGGTCAGGTTGATTGTGCTCCGGCGTGGTCAATAACCTCTCGGAGTTGGTTTAGCGATTGCTAAGGCACAACGTCGTGCACGTTTGTAGTCGGATCGTCAAAGTCGTCTCCACCAAATCGATAGTTATCATCTCATTGAAAGATCGGGACACCCCGCCTCTATCAAGTGGTATCAGAGGGAGAAAAAGAAGATATAGAAAAAAAAGAGAGAAAAAAGGAAAGAAAAAAAAAGAAAAAGAGGGAGAAGAAAAAGAAAAAAAAGGCATGAGAAAAAAAAAGAGAAGAAAAAAAAAATTGGATCTATCTAGAATCAATCTCGTAACTGAATTCGGATTGGAATCTGTTTTGCGCACTGTTCAGTAAAACAGGTGTATCTTCCTCATACGAAGTCAGTTTTGGCTCCATGAGTACTCAAATTGAAGATAGCGACGAGCCGCATCTAAATAGTTGCAGAAGCAAGTTCAATATTTGACACCTCAAAATCGGCTTTTAAATAGGTCTTTTTGCCCTCCGAAGTTCGTGAACACAACTTGTTCCAATTTTTCAGGCCAGTTTTAGAATTCTTTGACTCCTCATATCAACTCGGAATTGAGTGATTCTTTTTGCATTGGAAAGCTTGAGTTAGTAGCATTCTTTGAAAGAATTTATCAGAAAATTGTCTCAAACTTTTCAAGAGGAAAGTTGGAGAGAGAGTTGTTGTATATCCTGCTTGGCAATTGTTTTTCATCATTATCTTCACTGCCGTTGTGATCTTCACTTATATCTTGCTGTCAAGAGCTACTTAGTATCCTTCATTGATGCTAGTTGTGCTACGCCGTGACCTCATTAGTGTTCTAGGCTCGCGTCTCTAGTCCGGTCTAGCCTAGGACCAGCACAGTACCGTCGTTGAGCATTTATTCAACATTGCATCTTTGAATTGATTATTGCTAATCTTTTGCTACCATATATAGCCAACCCAGCTCCACATATTTCTACACCGTGTATACGTACGCTCCCCTGGCAATCGCTTTACTCAATGTTCGGAGTTACTTGACACCGCTGGTTGCCGATCACCGCCTGCTGCATGGTAAGAACTTGTAAGACATTGATATTTGCTTTACTGTGAGCGTTTTACCACCACATCCTAGTAGTTATAGGAACATTATTTTTGGGTTTTGCTTCTTGTTCTACTAATCATGACAGGATCCAGAGTCAATTCATGGGCTTTATCGATCGCGGGAGACGTGCCACCACCTTTGCAAATACCACAACCGTCACGAGAGGTGCACAAACATCCAAATGCACATGATCAGGTTAATGTATCTATACCACCATTTAATGGCCGTTTTAAACCTGCTTTATATATTGAATGGGAGTTCGACATAAAAAATATATTTGCTTCCCATAATTTTGATGAACATAAAAAGGTTAAGGTTGCGGTTGGTCCTTTCACTGGTTATGCTTTGGTTTGGTGGAGTGAATATTGTCGGTTACACCCTGATTATATAGCTACTACTTGGGATGATTTGAAACTTGCCATGCGACATACTTTCGTCCCTGCTTATTATACTCGTGACATGATTAAGAAGTTGCAACACTTAAAACAAGGTAGTGAAACTGTAACAAAATATTATGATGATTTACAAACTACCTTGTTGCATTCCTCTTTAGAAGAAAGTGAAGATGATTTTATGGATAGATTTTGGGGAGGATTAAACCGTGATATTCAAGAGATACTAATTCATGAAGAGTGTTATCCTATGGACCATTTGTTTCATCTTGCATGCAAAGCTGAACAGGAAATAAAACAACGTGTTGGCCACGAGGAGAACAAGCGCACGGTGCACATTCCAAGAGTTGATATGATTGTTCCTTCAACTACTAGGCATACTATGACAACCACATCCATTGTTGTCAGGACTACATCACCTCCACCATGTGACACATCGCCCCCGAGAGTGGCTACATCATCTGAGTTGATCATAAGAGGTAATGACAAAGGTACTGATCTTCCATCTCTACATGAGAATGATGAATGCCTTGTCAATTTGAATGCACCATCTGATGAGCTACCCACTACTTTGATCACACCACCTATTTTAGAGGACTACGTTGATAATTTGACTTTGCCATGTGATCAAACAGCTGAAATACCAACAATTTTGAGTGCACCCATTGAATTAACTATTGATGCAAAAGAACCAATGTTTAATCATTTTGATATGACCTCTAATCTTGGTGATGATTCTGTGTTGAATGACTTATTGCATGTTTGCTTATTTAAGCATGTTGTAGCATGTAAATTTGATGCAAGTAAGGTTTATTCACCAATGTTGGGATGGTTTAATGATGAACATTGTCAATCTTTTGAAATGAATAAGAGCTTCACTTATATGTGCAAACTGAGTTGCAATATTTTCGTGCACTTTCCAACCCAATTGGAATCACCTTCAAATTCGTCCGGAGCGTTGAGTTGTGGACGAAACAATCTGATGCTGTAGCAGAATCCGAGTCAAACTACAAGTCCAAAGGAGTTACATCACCTCCACTTGGGCTCATTGGCCTTGTACGACCTAGATTTAGTTTTAGGCTGCCTTGGGACGTCCTCCCACCTCCTTGGCCGCCACCCCTTGCTCCTATATAAGTAGATCCATCTAGTAGCTTTTCCTTGGGATTTTTTTAGTTAAAAGTTAGCCATTGCAACTTCGTGTACTTCGTTTGTGTCCAACGACCAGACCAAGACCGCTTACGGATCCCCACCTTTATCAATACTTCATATATACTCGCAATATTCAGATTGCTTTTATCATATTCTTGCTTGTTCTTCGATTGCTTGCAGGAATAGACCTTCGTGGTCAGGTTGATTGTGCTCCGGCGTGGTCAATAACCTCTCGGAGTTGGTTTAGCGATTGCTAAGGCGCAACGTCGTGCACGTTTGTAGTCGGATCGTCAAAGTCGTCTCCACCAAATCGATAGTTATCATCTCATCGAAAGATCGGGACACCCCGCCTCTATCACTTCCCAGCTCCACATACATCTACGTCGTGCGTTTGACTCTCCCTGGTAATCGCTCTATCCAAGCTTTGAGAGTTTTGACTACAACGGTTGCCGATCACCGCCTGCTACTGGGTAAGAACTGGTAGGAATTTGAGGTTTGCTTGACGGATTTGTGACACCCACCACCACCACTTGTTCGTAGTCTGTAGGATCATATTCTTGTGTGTTTCTATTGCTGCTAACCATGCCAGGATCACAAGCCGATGAGATTGACTGGGAGAATTTATCGAACAAGGAGCTTCATGATAAGTTTCAGCACATGATGACTGAACAGGTGCAAGATGTGCTGAATAATTTTGAAGAGGCCATGGAGAAGATTACTGGCCTTGAGAAGACGTTCGAAACAAAGCTCGATAACAGATTTAATGAACTGCTTGCGCGTCTTCCACCACCGGCTGCACCTGTCGCACCTCTGCAACAACAACAACTACGCCCCCTTCCGAATCAGTATGGACGAGCACAGCGTGTTCCTATTGAGCCAGGACAACATTCTGGTGACGCTGCTACTGCTGTTGGTGCTTCTTTGGCTCCTGCTACTGCTGCTGCTGGTACCCAGGAGGATGATGATTTTGTGGGAGATTATGAGGATGAGGTTGATCAAAATCCGAACTACGTGCAGCAACCACCACCACCACCACCAGGTCGACCTCAGGTATATATTCGTAATGGTAGGCCCGCACCACCACCTCAGGTACGAGATGATGTCCATATTCCTAAACTGAAATTGAATATTCCACCATTTGAGGGTAGATATGTTCCTGATATATATCTTACTTGGGAGTTAGAAACTGAACAACGTTTTACATGTTTACAATATCCCGAGGAGAGACGGGTTGCTGCTGCTGTTTGTGCTTTCACTAGTTTTGCATGTGTATGGTGGTCTGAACATTGTAGATTATATCCTATTCCCGCTACTTGGGCTGCTTTGAAAACTGCTATGCGTACTCGTTGGGTTCCACCATATTATCAACGTGAATTGCTTCAAAAATTACAGCGCTTAAGACAAGGAAAAAATTCTGTAGAAGAATATTATCAGGAATTACAAACTGGCATGATTAGATGTGGTATTGTTGAGGAGAATGAAGCTATGCTTGCATGTTTTCTGGGTGGATTAAATAGAGAGATTCAGACCATTCTAGACTATAAGGAGTATACTAATATCACTCGTTTATTCCATCTTGCTTGTAAAGCTGAACGTGAAGTGCAGGATCGACAAGCATTGGCGCGAACTAACTTTTCTGCAGGCCGACCTTCATCATGGACACCACGTGCATCTTCTACTTCAACTGCACCAGCACCTCAATTAGGTGCCTCCTCCAGTCGTGATACAAGAAAACAGGCACAACCACCATTATCTGCCAAGAGCGCACCTGCTGGGCCTGCACGAAGTTCTTCTTCTTCCATGGCATCAACAGGGCACACAAGTGATATTATTTGTCGTCGTTGTAAGGGAGTGATGAGGACATGACTACCTTGGATATGACCAAAAATATTGCATATATGCATATTTGTCAGGTGATTTCTAGTGCAAACTATTCAATAATCTATTTATGTTATCCAGAACAAAAATACTTCACACACTTTTGTGTTTTGTCTAATTGCAGGTGTATGGGACATTTGTACAATCCACATATGAAGATAAGGAAGAAAGAGATGTTTATTTGCTGTCCAAAAAGTTCTCTCACGTCACTTTTGGCCCAAGAGAAGATAGAGTCCAAGTCTCTCACGTTCTGGATTCAGATTCGGACTGCACAGACACACCTGACTCAAAACACACACAAATTTTTCATACGGACTCCAAATTGGGTGATTCTTTTTTTGTTGGAAACTAGATTTCGTGCACTTTCCAACCCAATTGGAATCATCTTCAAATTTGTCCGGAGCGTTGAGTTGTGGACGAAACAATCTGATGCTGCAGCAGAATCCGAGTCAAACTACAAGTCCAAAGGTGTTACATCACCTCCACTTGGGCCCATTGGCCTTGTACGACCTAGATTTAGTTTTAGGCTGCCTTGGGACGTCCTCCCACCTCCTTGGCCGCCACCCCTTGCTCCTATATAAGTAGATCCATCTAGTAGCTTTTCCTTGGGATTTGTTTAGTTAAAAGTTAGCCATTGCAACTTCGTGTACTTCGTTTGTGTCCAACGACCAGACCAAGACCGCTTCCGGATCCCCACCATTATCAATACCTCATATATATTTGCAATATTCAGATTGCTTTATCATATTCTTGCTCGTTCTTCGATTGCTTGCAGGAATAGACCTTCGTGGTCAGGCTGACCGTGCTTCCGGCATCGTCAGTAACCTCAGGAGATTGGTTTAGCGATTGCTAAGGCGCAATGTCGTGCACGTTTGTAGTCGGATCGTCAAAGTCGTCTCCACCAAATCTGAACTATCGTAATTGGTCCCGTATATGTAGCAGTAGGGGCTGTGGGTGTAACAATGGTATTGATGTCCTCATCATCCTCCCCTTCTTGAAATGAAGTCGTCCTCGACGGAAACTCATCTTCCTCACCCAAATAAGGCTTCAAATCTGCAATGTTAAAAGTGGGACTAACCCCAAAATCTGCAGGCAGCTCAAGTTTATATGCATTATCATTTATTTTCTCTAACACCTTAAAGGGACCATCAGCACGTGGCATTAGCTTTGATTTGCGCAAATCAGGAAATCTATCCTTACGCAAATGTAACCAAACAAGATCTCCAGGTGCAAACACAACATGTTTTCTACCCTTATCTCCAGCAAGTTTATATTTAGCATTCATACGCTCAATGTTTTCCTTAGTTAACTCATGCATTTTTAAAATCAATTCAGCACGTTGTTTAGCATCCAAATTAAACTTCTCCGAAGATGGAAGAGGCAACAAATCAATAGGTGCACGAGGTAGGAAACCATACACAACTTCAAAAGGGCACATCTTAGTAGTAGAATGCAATGAACGATTATAAGCAAATTCAATATGAGGCAAGCATTCCTCCCACATTTTCTTATTATTCTTCAAAACAGCCCTAAGCATAGTAGACAACATTCTATTGACTACTTCAGTTTGTCCATCAGTTTGGGGGTGACAAGTAGTACTAAAAAGCAGTTTAGTCCCGAACTTAGCCCATAAACATCTCCAAAAGTGGCTAAGAAATTTAGTATCACGATCTGAAACAATAGTATTTGGCACACCATGCAAGCGAATAATTTCACGAAAGAACAAATCAGCAACATTAACAGCATCATCGCTTTTATGACATGGTATAAAGTGTGCCATTTTCGAGAATCTATCCACGACAACAAATATGCTATCCCTCCCCTTCTTTGTTCGAGGTAAACCTAAAACAAAGTCCATAGATATATCCTCCCAAGGAACACTAGGTACAGGCAAAAGCATATATAAACCATGAGGATTGAGTCGTGACTTAGCTTTTTGACATGTAGTGCAGCGAGCAATAAAACGCTCAACATCCCGTCTCATCTTTGGCCAAAAGAAATGTGTAGCAAGTACGTCCTCCGTCTTCTTCACGCCAAAGTGTCCCATTAATCCTCCTCCATGCGCGTCCTGCAACAACAAAAGACGAACGGAGCTAGCTGGAATGCATAGCTTGTTAGCACGAAACACAAATCCATCGTTAACAACAAACTTGTTCCACATTCTTCCTTCTTTACAATTCTGCATTACATCTTTAAAATCAGCATCATGCACATATTGATCTTTGATGGTCTCCAAACCAAATATTTTGAAGTCAAGTTGTGAAAGCATAGTATAGCGACGAGACAATGCATCAGCAATAACATTTTCTTTTCCCTTCTTGTGTTTAATGACATAAGGGAAAGTCTCAATGAATTCAACCCATTTAGCATGTCTACGATTCAGTTTAGCTTGACTTTTAATATGTTTCAAAGATTCATGATCAGAATGTATAACAAATTCTTTGGGCCATAAATAATGTTGCCATGTTTCTAAAGTCCGAACAAGAGCATATAATTCTTTATCATAAGTAGAATAATTCAGACTAGGCCCACTCAATTTTTCAGAAAAGTATGCAACAGGTTTGCCATCTTGTAATAACACACCTCCTAATCCAATTCCACTAGCATCACATTCAATGATGAGGACATGACTACCTTGGATATGACCAAAAATATTGCATATATGCATATTTGTCAGGTGATTTCTAGTGCAAACTATTCAATAATCTATTTATGTTATCCAGAACAAAAATACTTCACACACTTTTGTGTTTTGTCTAATTGCAGGTGTATGGGACATTTGTACAATCCACATATGAAGATAAGGAAGAAAGAGATGTTTATTTGCTGTCCAAAAAGTTCTCTCACGTCACTTTTGGCCCAAGAGAAGATAGAGTCCAAGTCTCTCACGTTCTGGATTCAGATTCGGACTGCACAGACATACCTGACTCAAAACGCACACAAGTTTTTCATACGGACTCCGAATTGGGTGATTCTTTTTTTGTTGGAAACTAGATTTCGTGCACTTTCCAACCCAATTGGAATCACCTTCAAATTCTTCCGGAGCGTTGAGTTGTGGACGAAACAATCTGATGCTGCAGCAGAATCCGAGTCAAACTACAAGTCCAAAGGTGTTACATCACCTCCACTTGGGCCCATTGGCCTTGTACGACCTAGATTTAGTTTTAGGCTGCCTTGGGACGTCCTCCCACCTCCTTGGCCGCCACCCCTTGCTCCTATATAAGTAGATCCATCTAGTAGCTTTTCCTGGGGATTTGTTTAGTTAAAAGTTAGCCATTGCAACTTCGTGTACTTCGTTTGTGTCCAACGACCAGACCAAGACCGCTTTCGGATCCCCACCATTATCAATACCTCATATATATTTGCAATATTCAGATTGCTTTATCATATTCTTGCTCGTTCTTCGATTGCTTGCAGGAATAGACCTTCGTGGTCAGGCTGACCGTGCTTCCGGCATCGTCAGTAACCTCAGGAGATTGGTTTAGCGATTGCTAAGGCGCAACGTCGTGCACGTTTGTAGTCGGATCGTCAAAGTCGTCTCCACCAAATCGATAGTTATCATCTCATCGAAAGATCGGGACACCCTCGCCTCTATCAAGTGGTATCAGTTTTCAGGTTGCTCGGTGAGAATTTCCAGTTTTTCCTAGATTAGATTTCTTTCTTACCTATTGTCCAAGAAAAAGCCACAAAAAAAAGTTAGATCTGTTCATCCTTTATCCAAGCCAGTCTGAGCCTTTGCAATTTTCTATTCATTGCTTGCATAGTTGAATTATCGGTTGCATCGTCGTGTCAGTTGCTGGTCTTAGTGTCTAGTTCCTTTAGAGTTTCGAGTTCTGTTCACATTAGTCACGCCGCCGCAACATCATTATCCCTTCCGCCGTCCACCATCCCATCTATTAATTTCCACCATGTGCTACGCACTGTTCATTGTCATAATCATAGTTGAGGTCATTCACATCTTCGCCTGATCCAATCTGCATCTTATCTAGTTTGTCTTGGAAAGAGGAAGAAAAAAAAGAGAGAGAAAAAAAAGAGAAAAAAGGAAAGAAAAAAAAGAAAAAGAGAGAGAAGAAAAAGAAAAAAAAAGCGTGAGAAAAAAAGGACAGAAAAAAAATTGGATCTATCTAGAATCAATCTCGTACCTGAATTCGGATTGGAATCTGTTTTGCGCACTGTTCAGTAAAACAGGTGTATCTTCCTCATACGAAGTCAGTTTTGGCTCCGTGAGTACTCAAATTGAAGATAGCGACGAGCCGCATCTAAATAGTTGCAGAAGCTAGTTCAATATTTGACACCTCAAAATCGGCTTCTAAATAGGTCTTTTTGCCCTCCGAAGTTCGTGAACACAACTTGTTCCAATTTTTCAGGCCAGTTTTAGAATTCTTTGACTCCTCATATCAACTTGGAATTGAGTGATTCTTTTTGCATTGGAAAGCTTGAATTAGTAGCATTCTTTGAAAGAATTTATCAGAAAATTGTCTCAAACTGATGAGGACATCAATACAATTGTTACACCCACAGCCCCTGCTGCTATACATACTGGACCAATTACTAGAGCTCGTGCACGCCAACTAAATTACCAGGTACTTTCGTTTCTTGGTAATGATTCTAATGTTCATGAGAATATGATGCTGCCTAAATTGGATACATTTGTTTTGCTTACAAATGAAGGGCCTAGCTTGGAGAAGGATGAACATTGGAGCAAGAACAAGCATGGAGATGATGGCATGCGCAAGGGGAACAAGAACGGAGTTACAAGTGATGATTTCAGGACTTTGAAGCCACCATAATGGGTGCATGAAGCCTTGGACGAAATATACAAGATGCCACTTCATAAATTTCGTCCCGAGGCTATTTTAGGTGCTGCGTCACCTTATTATTGGGCCAGGCCCATGTAATTTCGAAATACATAAGTATAGGCTATTTTTAGAGTCCGTATGTGTGGGGAAACAAGAGATAGGGTTGATTTCGGACCCCTTCTGATAGAGGCAGAGGTGTCCCGTCTTTCGATGAGATGGTGGATTTCGCTTTGGTGGAAGTCGACTTTGACGATCCGACTACGAACGTGCGAGGACGTCGCGCCTTAGCAATCGCTAAACCAACTCCGAGAGGTTATTGACCACGCCGGAGCACGATCAACCTGACCACGAGGGTCTGTTTCCTGCGAGCAAACGAAGAACAAGCAAGAAACTAAGATTGCAATCTGGATATTGCGAATATAAGATGAAAGCTTTATTGATCAAGGTGGGGTTCTGTGACGCCTTTGTCTGGTCGTTGAACACAAACGAAGTACGCGAAGTTGCAGCTATGGCGAACTTTTATTCTAAACAAAACCCAAAGTCTAAACGATGCCCTAAGGGCTGTATATATGGAGGAAGAGGGGGGAAATTTCGTGGCCCTTGGTGGAGGGGTCCGAAATCAACCCTATCTCTTGTTTCCCCACACATACGGACTCTAAAAATAGCCTATACTTATGTATTTCGAAATTACATGGGCCTGGCCCAATAATAAGGTGACGCAGCACCTAAAATAGCCTCGGGACGAAATTTATGAAGTGGCATCTTGTATATTTCGTCCAAGGCTTCATGCACCCATTATGGTGGCTTCAAAGTCCTGAAATCATCACTTGTAACTCCGTTCTTGTTTGCCTTGCGCATGCCATCATCTCCATGCTTGTTCTTGCTCCAATGTTCATCCTTCTCCAAGCTAGGCCCTTCATTTGTAAGCAAAACAAATGTATCCAATTTAGGCAGCATCATATTCTCATGAACATTAGAATCATTACCAAGAAACGAAAGTACCTGGTAATTTAGTTGGCGTGCACGAGCTCTAGTAATTGGTCCAGTATGTATAGCAGCAGGGGCTGTGGGTGTAACAATTGTATTGATGTCCTCATCACTTAGTAGTAGAATGCAATGAACGATTATAAGCAAATTCAATATGAGGCAAGCATTCCTCCCACATTTTCTTATTATTCTTCAAAACAGCCCTAAGCATAGTAGACAATGTTCTATTGACTACTTCAGTTTGTCCATCAGTTTGGGGGTGACAAGTAGTACTAAAAAGCAGTTTAGTCCCCAACTTAGCCCATAAACATCTCCAAAAGTGGCTAAGAAATTTAGTATCACGATCTGAAACAATAGTATTTGGCACACCATGCAAGCGAATAATTTCACGAAAGAACAAATCAGCAACATTAACAGCATCATCGCTTTTATGACATGGTATAAAGTGTGCCATTTTCGAGAATCTATCCACGACAACAAATATGCTATCCCTCCCCTTCTTTGTTCGAGGTAAACCTAAAACAAAGTCCATAGATATATCCTCCCAAGGAACACTAGGTACAGGCAAAAGCATATATAAACCATGAGGATTGAGTCGTGACTTAGCTTTTTGACATGTAGTGCAGCGAGCAATAAAACGCTCAACATCCCGTCTCATCTTTGGCCAAAAGAAATGTGTAGCAAGTACGTCCTCCGTCTTCTTCACGCCAAAGTGTCCCATTAATCCTCCTCCATGCGCGTCCTGCAACAACAAAAGACGAACGGAGCTAGCTGGAATGCATAGCTTGTTAGCACGAAACACAAATCCATCGTTAACAACAAACTTGTTCCACATTCTTCCTTCTTTACAATTCTGCATTACATCTTTAAAATCAGCATCATGCACATATTGATCTTTGATGGTCTCCAAACCAAATATTTTGAAGTCAAGTTGTGAAAGCATAGTATAGCGACGAGACAATGCATCAGCAATAACATTTTCTTTTCCCTTCTTGTGTTTAATGACATAAGGGAAAGTCTCAATGAATTCAACCCATTTAGCATGTCTACGATTCAGTTTAGCTTGACTTTTAATATGTTTCAAAGATTCATGATCAGAATGTATAACAAATTCTTTGGGCCATAAATAATGTTGCCATGTTTCTAAAGTCCGAACAAGAGCATATAATTCTTTATCATAAGTAGAATAATTCAGACTAGGCCCACTCAATTTTTCAGAAAAGTATGCAACAGGTTTGCCATCTTGTAATAACACACCTCCTAATCCAATTCCACTAGCATCACATTCAATGATGAGGACATGACTACCTTGGATATGACCAAAAATATTGCATATATGCATATTTGTCAGGTGATTTCTAGTGCAAACTATTCAATAATCTATTTATGTTATCCAGAACAAAAATACTTCACACACTTTTGTGTTTTGTCTAATTGCAGGTGTATGGGACATTTGTACAATCCACATATGAAGATAAGGAAGAAAGAGATGTTTATTTGCTGTCCAAAAAGTTCTCTCACGTCACTTTTGGCCCAAGAGAAGATAGAGTCCAAGTCTCTCACGTTCTGGATTCAGATTCGGACTGCACAGACATACCTGACTCAAAACGCACACAAGTTTTTCATACGGACTCCGAATTGGGTGATTCTTTTTTTGTTGGAAACTAGATTTCATGCACTTTCCAACCCAATTGGAATCACCTTCAAATTCGTCCCGAGCGTTGAGTTGTGGACGAAACAATCTGATGCTGCAGCAGAATCCGAGTCAAACTACAAGTCCAAAGGTGTTACATCACCTCCACTTGGGCCCATTGGCCTTGTACGACCTAGATTTAGTTTTAGGCTGCCTTGGGACGTCCTCCCACCTCCTTGGCCGCCACCCCTTGCTCCTATATAAGTAGATCCATCTAGTAGCTTTTCCTTGGGTTTTGTTTAGATTAAAAGTTCGCCATAGCTGCAACTTCGCGTACTTCGTTTGTGTTCAACGACCAGACAAAGGCGTCACAGAACCCCACCTTGATCAATAAAGCTTTCATCTTATATTCGCAATATCCAGATTGCAATCTTAGTTTCTTGCTTGTTCTTCGTTTGCTCGCAGGAAACAGACCCTCGTGGTCAGGTTGATCGTGCTCCTGCGTGGTCAATAACCTCTCGGAGTTGGTTTAGCGATTGCTAAGGCGCGACGTCCTCGCACGTTCGTAGTCGGATCGTCAAAGTCGACTTCCACCAAAGCGAAATCCACCATCTCATCGAAAGACGGGACACCTTTGCCTCTATCAAGTGGTATCAGATTTCCAGGTTGCTCGGTGAGATTTTACAGTTTTTCGTAGTTTAGATCGAGTCTGTTCTTCATACCTACAGTCCACGAAAAAGCCACAAAAAAAATTAGGGTTAGTTCATCATATCCGAACCAATCTGAGCCTTTGCATAATCTTTTTAGGGTTTTGCTTTGTTGAATTTGCGGTTGCATCGTCGTGTCTAGTTGCTGGTCTTAGAGTCTAGTCTTTTAGAGTTTCGAGTTCTGGTCATAAGTTGTCACGCCGCCGCCGCACCATCATCATCGCCCCTGCCATCTACCACCACAGCACCGAATCCGTATCCATATACCACCACCAATCCGTGTCCATATACCACCACCGATCCATATCCATATACTACCACCGCTACCACCACCGCTGCCATATACCACCACCATATATCCACCACCAATCCGAGTTCTTTGCTTATTAGGTTTGTTTTCGGGATCCATCTAGATTCCGATTCGTGTTTCCTTGCCGGAGTAGGTTGCCGGAGTCGGGTAGCCACGCTCCGTTTAGGCCCAAAATTTTTCGAAAACGCATTTTTTGAAAAATTTTCTGGCTATCCTATTTTTAGGTGTTTCTGAGTGTTTTGAGACACGTGCCATTATAGGAAGTTTTTTTTTGACCCGTTTCCAGTTTTTGGGTCCGGACAGTAAAAAAAAAAAATTGGTCAAAAAAATTTCGTGCCCATCCTGTCAGTTTGAGCTAAGAAGAGTTTTGAGACACTCG